>NC_074670.1:55832677-56133927 GCF_029448725.1 Salvelinus fontinalis | reverse complement strand
AGGATAATGTTTAACAGCTTTGTCATTCTATTTTAAAATCTTCTTATTTCGTTATTTCATATATTTGACATGTAATAAAGCCACACAGATGGCCAGATACTGTAATTACAGACACCTGTGATAATGTGAAGTACCCAAAAGGGCCACTAGATTTCTTGTGATAGATTACACAAAATCCTTGAAAAGATACCAAAATTCTGGTTGTTTACTGGTAAACTTCGAAAGTTACCAATAATATTGCCTCCCTTTGCAGCCCCAGTCTTGATGGATTTGCACCTTGAATCTTACTCTGGAAACTTTTTGGAACACTTCAAGTTAGATAGTGCAGACATGTGGCGCCATAGGAATTTGGAGTGCAACACTTTTAACGGAGACAGTGATAACCCACTGGGGCATACTGTAAGATGGACTGTCGATTGGCTATAGGCTTATTACCCTTTTAGCTGCAGACAGAATTGGCCTTCAGACTACCTTACTACCAACACTGTCAATTATAGAATACAGAGTATTCTATGTAGAGCCTTTAGATTTATCAAAGTGCATTCAGAAAGTATTCAGACCCCTTGACTTTTCCACATTTTGTTACGTTACAGCCTTATTCTAAAATGGATTAAATACATGTTTTTCCTCATCAATCTACACACAATACCCCATAATGAAAAAGCAAAAACAAGATGTGAGATTTTTGGGGCAAATTTATAAAATCTTAAAAACAGAAAGAATCTTACATAAGAATTCAGACCCTTTGCTATGAGACTCGAAATTGAGCGCAGGTGCATCCTGTTTCCATTGATCATCCTTGAGATGTTTCTACAACTTGATTGTCCACCTGTGGTAAATTCAATTGATTGACATGATTTGGAAAGGCACACACCTGTCTATATAAGGCCCTACAGTTGACAGTGCATGTCAGAGCAAAAACCAAGCCATGAGGTTGAAGGAATTGTCTGTAGAGCTCCGGGACAGGATTGTGTCGAGGCACAGATCTGGGGAAGGGTACCAAAACATTTCTGCAGCATTGAAGGTCCTCAAGAACATGGTGGCCTCCATTATTCTTAAATGGATGAAGTTTGGAACCACCAAGACTCTTCCTAGAGCTGGCCGCCCGGCCAAACTGAGCAATCGGGTGAGAAAGGTCTTGGTCACGGAGGTGACCAAGAAGCCGATGGTCACTCTGACAGAGCTCCAGAGTTCCTTTGTAGAGATGGGAGAACCTTCCAGAAGGACAACCATCTCTGCAGCACTCCACCAATCAGGACTTTATGGTCGAGTGGCCAGACGGAAGCCACTCCTCAGTAAAAGGCACATGACTGCCCGCTTGGAGTTTGCCAAAAGGCAGAAACAAGGCAGAAACAAGATTCTCTGGTCTGAGGAAACCAAGATTGAACTCTTTGGCCTGAATGCCAAGCGTTACATCTGGACGCTGGCACCATCTCTATGGTGAAGCATGGTGGTGGCAGCATCATGCTGCGGGGATGTTTTTCAGCGGCAGGGAAGGGTAGACTAGTCAGGATCGAGGGAAAGATGAGCGGAGCAAAGTACAGAAAGATGCTTGATGAAAACCTGCTCCAGAGCGCTCAGGACCTCAGACTGGGGCAAAGGTTCACCTTCCAACAGGACAACGACCCTAAGCACACAGCCAAGACAACGCACGAGTGGCTTCGGGACAAGTCTCTGAATGTCCTTGAGTGGCCCAGACAGAGCCCAGACTTGAACCCGTTCGAACATCTCTGGAGAGACCTGAAAATAGCTGTGCAGCGACGCTCCCCATCCAACCTGACAGAGCTGGAGAGGATCTGCTGAGAAGAATTGGAGAAACTCCCCAAATACAGGTGTGCCAATCTTGTATCTTTATACCCAAGGATGTAATCGCTGCCCAAGGTGCTTCAACAAAGTACTGAATACTTATGTAAATGTGGTATTTCATATTTGATCAAATTTCAAAAAAGCTTTTTTGTTTTGTCATTGTGGGGTATTGTGTGTAGATTGATGAAGGAAAAAACGATTTAATCATTTTTAGAATAAGGCTGTAAAGTAACAAAAATTTTTTTTATCAAGGGGTCTTAATACTTTTCAAATGCACTGTAAAATTAAAATATTACTACTACTACCAATACTATTACTACTACTACTACTAATAATACTATTATTACTACTACTATTATTACTACTACTACTACTATTACTTCTGTTACTACTACTACTACTACTACTACTACTACTACAACTGCTATTGTTATTATTAGGGAGTAAAGATCTGGTCACATATTATACCATATATATTGGTATAATATTGATAAACCCTCCCCTTGCATCTTGTAGTACATTTGTCATTCTGTCTATGACACAATAGGAGTGGATGTAAGAGATCCTGTAGGGATTCAGCTTTGATCTGTCCCATTAGGGCCACCATAGTCCCCTCAACTTATCAGAGAAATCACATGAGTGTGTCAAAGATGAGATGAAACCACAGGCTGTTCCCACTACATACTAGGACATCCTCTTACTGAAACCCAGGTCTCATGCTACCCTGAACCATTTACTGTAGATTCACTCTCCTCTTTTTTTCTGCATAGTAATTCAATGATAGGAAATCAACTGAACCCACTGATCGCTCCTAATGACTTCTGTTTATATGAACCATTTGTTTGTTTGCTGACACCATCATGTTGCTTAGTTCAGTCATTTCCTGAGTAAATTGTGACAATTCTATTGACTAAACCTCAGATACTAAAGGATATGTCATTCAGCTGCACATAACTGTATCAACACAGACTATGCTTGGTCTTGTCTCACTCAAACTGTAAATGTTTGAAGACCCACATTTTACAAAAGCCCAAACTTCAAATCATCAGTATGGTTGTTTGTGAATAAACAGAACATACATAATCAATCATTTCCCTCCAACTTGATAATTACAATAAGAGTTTTTTATAAACCTTGATAATTACGTAAGAGTTTTTAATAAACCATACTGTTGCTGCATGAACGACAGACAAATAAAGCCCTTTGTTTTACTTTTGCGGGCCAAAGCAAAGAAGAGGGATCATGTGAAACCAGTCGCCCTATGTGGTCTCTGATCAATGGAAATTGTGGGACCCACGAATAACTGCTCAAAGCGCTGGTATTTTTAATGGTATGAACTTCCTCTCTCCTCCCCCGTGGTGGTCAAAGCATGACTGGAGGGTATGCTGATGGGGGTGGTGGTGGTGGTGGGGGGGGGGGGGGGGGGGGGGGGGCAGGGGGTTGGGGGGGTGCTGCTCACTTTCACTCACAGGCTTTCATTTGAGACCGGGGACTGAATATTTACAGAAGAAGGGATCTGTTTCTTTTGGATCCAAAAAACGGACGCCATACATCTTGAAAGGGTCTGTTCCCAGCGGCACTCAAGCCTCTTAAGGGCATTTCCATTAAAGATTGACAGGAACAAGAAGTTCCCATGGGACCCACAAAATGGCGGCTGAGCAGGACTGGGTGATTGGGAAAAGTGAATGGGGGTAGGCTTACACACAAATAACAGAAGTAGAATTTACACACCTAGTATTAGAATCAATTATTGTGTGTTATTGTCAAATCAACAGGTACTCATTTCTATATAATCAAATTAATTCTGATCCAAAACTGATCCTATTGCAGCACTCCTACTCTCATACCCTTCATGAATACGGGTCCAGATTTCTGAATATTCACATATAAGGCAAAAATGATGAACAATATTGAATACAAGCAACATCTACATGGTGTTTTCAGTATAATACCCCAATTGCATATTGTAGAAGTTAATAGAGACCTTTTCTCCATGATGAGCTCTCCTGACATCAGTAAGACTCCCAAACAGATGGTATTAGTCCATATTGACTAGATCTACTGTCTTAATGGAAAATCTAATGGTAAACGACCAAGTCTTTTGAAGTCAACAGCCTGCCTCCATTGTGTAGCTACTGGCTAATATTCGTAACCAGGAAGGAGCACGCTCACATCATAGCACCAAATCAGCGAGACGTCTGATGGCTTTTCTCAGTCAGTTTCATGACATAAAGGCTTTGGCTTTCAATGCCATGGAAACCTTTTATTAACATTGCTTATCACCACCATCTCTCCAATTTAGCTCCCTGCGACCACTGAGCTCAATCCACAGAACACAAATCCATGCTAATTAAGGTGACTTTAGGTGAAAGTTAGAACATTTAGTTGGTGTCCTTTTTTTAGATCACTGAAAAGCGATTAATCAGTGGCAAATTCACAGTAAACACAACGGAATCAATTAAAAAGTCTAAAGTCTACTTCACTACTTTATGTTTGAAAGTGAGGCTTAAATTGAGTGGCTATTATTTTTCAGCAAGTCTCTCTCTCTAATGAGCTCATAAATGGGTATTGAAATTAAACGTTTTATTGTGCTGTACGCTAGGAGAGTGCCACATTGTTTGGGCCCAAGTATCCCGGTCCAGTGAGTCCAGCTAATGAACATGTTTTATTTTCAAATTCACTTTATTTTTTATTTCAGCCTTTCCTATTGGTTTCAGTTCCAAGCCTCTGGTGTGAGGTTGTGACCATAGGAGAGAGATGCAGGTCTTATCAAAAGATAACCCAGTGGGCAAAATTTGGCATAATAACATGATATTATAGTAGTAAACTGGTTTTCTGGTACTACAAATTTCAGGCAAACTTTTTTTTATGACGTCAAAAAATATATAAAGGAAAGATGTCATATTTTGGTTCTTATCTTTCAGTTAACTAGTTAAAGCTATAATTTTCTGGTTTCAACTAGCAAAAAACGTTACAATGACCCCACAAAAGAACCCATTTTTAAGTATCAATAAACTAGCAGACTGTAAAGCCAAGTTTTCAATCACCAAAGATCAGAGCTATGCATTCCCAAGTGCCATAGGCTCATCCTTACTTATACTGTACTGTTATTGAATACAATCATATACAGAGCCTTGGAAAATAATTCAGACCCCTTGTATTTCTTCACATTTTATTGTGTTACAAAGAACTATTCAAATGTATTTATTTGTCAACAATCTACACAAAATACTCTAATGTCAAAGTGGAATTTTTTATTTTTTTTTAAACATTTAAAATGAATACAAATTAAATAACTAAAATATATTAATCTCAATAGTATTCAGAAACACCTTTGGCATCGATTACAGCTGTAAGTCTTCTTGGGTAAGTCTATAAGAGCTGTACACACCTGGATTCTGCAATATTTGCACATTATTCTTGAAAAAATTAATCAATCTCTGTCAAGATGTTGGGGTTCATGGCTAGACAGGCATTTAAGTCTTGCCATAGATTTTCAAGCAGATTTAGGTCAAAACTGTAACTTGGCCACTCAGGATCATTCACTGTCTTCTTGGTAAGCGACTCCAGTGTACATTTGGCCTTGTGTTGTATGCTATTGTTCTGCTGAAAGAAGAATTCCTCTACCAGTCTGGTGTAAAGCAGACTGAAGCAGGGTTTTCTCTAGGATTTTGCCTGTGCTTAGCTCCATCCCATTAACTTGTATCCTGAGAAACTCCCCAGTATTTGCAGGCGTCAAGCACACCCATACCATGATGCAGCCACCACAATGCTTGAAAATAAGGGAGGCAGTTACTCAGTGATGTGTTGCATTGGATTTGCCCCAAACATAAGGCTTTGCATTTAGGCCAAAAAGTGTATTCCTTCGCTGTTTTTTCCCCCTCAGTATTACTTTATTGCCTTGTGGCATACAGAATGCATGTTTTGGAATATTTTTATTCTGTATATTTGTAATATTTTCACTCTGTCATTTAAGTCATTATTGTGGAGTCACTATGATATTAATCCATCCTCAGATTTCTCCCTTTACAGCCATTGAACTATAGTAGCTGTTTTAAAATCACCAATGGCCTCAGGGTAACATCCCTGAGCAGTTTCCTTCCTGTCCTGCAGCTTAGTTCAGAAGAACAACTGTATTTTTGATGTGTCTGGGTGGTTTAATACATCATCCCCAGCATAATGATGAACTTGACCATGCTTAAAGAGATATGCAATGTCTAATTTGATATTTTTACCAATCTACCAATCACTGCCCTTCTTTATGATTGTTTCGAAAAGCTCCCTGGCTACTGTAGTTGAATCTGTGCTTTAAATTCAACACTTGACAGAGACCTTACAGATGTTGCATTTATGGGGGACAGAGGAAGAGGTAGTCATTCAAAAATCCATGGAACTTATGTGATTTGTTAAGCAACATTTTACTCCTAAACTAATTTAGGCTTGCGTAAACAAAGGGGCTGAATACTTATGCATCAACTATATTTTAGCTATGATTTTTTTGTGTGTAGATTGTTGAGATTTTTTTTTGCAATTAAATCAATTTTAATATCACTTTGTAATACAAAATGTGAAGAAATCCAAGGGTTCTCAACACTTTTGCAAAGCACTGTATCTCAATGCATTTCAATTATAGATGATTCGGACTGGAAACCTGGTAAAATAACAGGATTGTCTTATAGAGTTCTACAAGTCTATTTTGTTGGAGTCCCAAAAATGATTCTGATATAATTGCTTCATGAACGTGACCTTTTGTATGATAACCAGCCCATCAGAAAGCTACCCGCAGGATTTGAGGGAAGCTCTTGATATTGAAAAATGTTTTATCTAGCCGAGCCATCTCGCTAGCCTGCAAAATATTCTGACTACTAGCATTGGCTGGACATAATTGGATACTGTTCATCCTTTTGTATCCCAGATTTTTTAAATGCCACAGCGAAAAGAAAGCATCAGCTTTATCCAACAAGGACGTGTAGAATGTCCAACAGAAAAGGATCTGAAATCGAGATAGTAGATAAAGCTGAATAGCTGGAGTGTTTCAAAAGTCTCATTTGCACTTTGTGACTCCAACCACATTTTGGTCTCTATGGGACTGCCTGGTCTGGCCTTCGAGAAAGAATTCATCTGGACATATACGCTTCGCTTCTTTCACAAGAAAGTTGGGCGGTTTTATTTTGATTGTCTACAACTCAAAATTGGAAAGGGTTGGAGAAATTTGGAAATGTCAACAAGTTCAAAAGGTCCCAAACCACCAGCGGGGAGAAATAATAAAGGAGAACTTCAACTGCCCGTGTTGAAGAATTAAAAACACTCAAACCAGTTCCTAATATAAATAAACACCCATCATTTTGTAGCAATATCATAGGCCTAATATTTTTTCAGGTTAAAGTATGGCTTATTCAGAAGACTTGACTTAATCACAAAAAGATGTCTGTCCGCACAAATGTTAGTTCTCTACTCCTGCAGCCTGTACTCCATCTGCTGCAGAATAAACTAATGATGCAGTAATTCTGTTCTTGAGTGATCCTGTTCTCTTGCTCTGGGCTAGACCTGTACATGACTTCTGATGGAGTTCCTGTTCTCTTGCTCTGGGCTAGACCTGTACATGACTTCTGATGGAGTTCCTGTTCTCTTGCTCTGGGCTAGACCTGTACATGACTTCTGATGGAGTTCCTGTTCTCTTGCTCTGGGCTAGACCTGTACATGACTTCTGATGGAGTTCCTGTTCTCTTGTTCTGGGCTAGACCTGTACATGACTTCTGATGGAGTTCCTGTTCTCTTGTTCTGGGCTAGACCTGTACATGACTTCTGATGGAGTTCCTGTTCTCTTGTTCTGGGCTAGACCTGTACATGACTTCTGATGGAGTTCCTGTTCTCTTGCTCTGGGCTAGACCTGTACATGACTTCTGATGGAGTTCCTGTTCTCTTGTTCTGGGCTAGACCTGTACATGACTTCTGATGGAGTTCCTGTTCTCTTGTTCTGGGCTAGACCTGTACATGACTTCTCCAGATGAGTTTCCACCATGGAAGAGGTTGCTGAACTACGATTATAAGATCCTAAACACATGACAACCTGACACTCTCCAAACAGATGGAAAAAACTGAAAACAAAGGACATTATTGCAGAATGATAACTTTACACAAACTTTAGCATTTTGACAAATTTCAATAAGCAGACACTGATAAAATCAAACAAACATACATACATACCTTCTTTGAACACTCGACCACATTCCAAACATTTCTTCAAAACAGAAACAACACAGCTCATAGCACACATGACCTTCAGGCAGTGGTGTATATTGCTTAAGTAAAAATATTAAAGTACGTAAATAGTTTTTTGGGGTATCTGTACTTTAAATATAAATAGTAAAGTTTTGACAACTTTTACTCCAATACAATACTAAAAAAAAAATGTACTTTTTATTCCATACATTTTCCTTGACACCCAACAGTACTTTTTGAACGAATTTTGAACGATTAGCAGGACAAGACAATGTTCAAAATCACGCATTTATCAAGAGAAAATCCCTGGTTATCCTTACTGCCTCTGATCTGGCGAAATCACTAAACACACATCCCTCGTTTGTAAATGATGTTGGAGTGTCCCTGGCTATCCATAAATTAAAAAACAAGAAAATCATGCCGTCTGGTTTGCTTAATATAAATAATGTGAAATGATTTATACTTTTGATACTTAAGTATATTTTAGCAATTACATGTACTTTGATACATAAGCATTTTTAAAACAAAAAACTTAGATTTTTACTCAAGTAGTATTTTTCAATTTTCTATTAAGATACACTATATATACAAAAGTATGTGGACACCACCTTCAAATAACTGGATTCAGCTATTTCAGCCACACCCGTTGCTGACAGGTGTATCGAATTGAGCACACAACTATGCAATCTCCATAGAATTGGCAGTAGAATGGCCTTCCTGAAAATCTCAGTGACTTTCAACGTGGCACCTTCACAGGATGTCACCTTTCCAACAGATCAGTTCATCAAATTTCCGCAAAGTGGTAGGCCACACAAGCTCACAGAACGGGACCGCTGAGTGCTGAAACGCGTAAGCGCTTAAAAATCAGAACGCTACCTGCCCCAATGCATAGCGCCAGTGAAGGGAAATCTTAATGCTACAGCATACAATTACATTCTAGATGATTCTGTGCTTCTAACTATGTGGAAACAATTTGGGGAAGGTCCTTTCCTGTTTCAGCATGACAAAGCCCCCATGCACAAAGTGAGGTCCATACAGAAATGGTTTGTCAAGAGCGGTGCGGAAGAGCTTGACTGGCCTGCACAGAGCCCTGACCGTAACTCCATTGAACACCTTTGGGATGAATTGGAATACCGACTGCGAGTCTAATCGCCCAACATCAGTGCCTGATCTCGAATGAAAGCAAGTCCCCGCAGCAATGTTCCAACATCTAGTGGAAAGCCTTCCCAGAAGAGTGGAGGCTGTTATAGCAGCAAAGGGGGGGACCTACTCCATATTAATGCCCATGATTTTGGAATTAGATTTTTGATGAGCACATGTAGTATATCTTTACTTTTACTCAAGTGTGACAATTGTGTACGTTTTCCACCACTGCCTTCAGGGACAAAAGCTCTCACCTGGACAAGTTTAAGGGGTGGTTTTATCAGAGAGGAAGAGGCGAAGCGAGAGGGTTTACACCAAAATCTGCAGAAAAAATAATCCCAGGATCATGTGCTAGTCGGAACTAGGAAACTGACATTTCCGGCTTGCTAACTGGTTGAACCAGTCACATGTATAACTACAACCAGCTAGGAAGTCTAGAATTTCTGAGTTTCCTAGTTCCTACATGAAATGCTCTATAATGTCAAAGTCAAAGAAAATTCTATAATTTGTAAAAAATAAAAATATTCCTTGATTAGATAAGAATTCAACTCCCCGAGTCACCTTTGGCAGCGATTACAGCTGTGAGTCTTCTGGGTAAGTCTCTAAGAGCGTTCCACACCTGGATTGTGCAACATTTGCCCATTATTATTTTCATAATTGTTAAGCTCTGTGAAATTGGTTTTTGATCATTGCTAGACAAGCCTTTCAGGTCTTGCCATAGATTTCCAAGCAGATTTAAGGCAAAACTATAATTCGGCCACTTCATTCACTCTCTCCTTGGTAAGAAACAACAGCGAAGAGTTGGCCTTGTGTTTTAAGTTATTGTACTGCTGAAAGATACATTTATCTCCCAGTGTCTTGTGGAAAGCAGACAGAACTAGGTTTTCCTCTAGAATTTTGACTGTGCTTAGCTCTATTCCATTTATTTTTTATCCTGAAAAACTCGCAGTCATTAATGATTACAAGCATACACATAACATGATGTAGCCACCACTATGCTTGAAAATATGGAGTGGTACTCAGTAATGTGTTGAATTGGATTTGCCTCAAACATTTTTTGTATTCAGGACAAAAAGTGAATTGCTTTGCCACATTCTTTTGCAGTATTACAGTACAGTCGTGGCCAAAAGTTTTGAGAATGACAAACATTCATTCTCACAAAGTTTGCTGTTTCAGTTGTCTTTAGATATTTTTGTCAGATGTTACTATGGAATACTGAAGTATAATTACAAGCATTTCATAAGTGTCAAAGGCTTTTATTGACAATTACATGAAGTTGATGCAAAGAGTCAATATTTGCAGTGTTGACCCTTCTTTTTCAAGACCTCTGCAATCCGCCCTGGCATGCTGTCAATTAACTTCTGGGCCACATCCTGACTGACAGCAGCCCATTCTTGCATAATCAATGCTTGGAGTTTGTCAGAATTTGTGGGTTTTTGTTTGTCTATGCGCCTCTTGAGGATTGACCACGAGTTCTCAATGGGATTAAGGTCTGGGGAGTTCCCTGGCCATGGACCCAAAATATCAATGTTTTGTTCCCCGAGCCACTTAGTTATCACTTTTGCCTTATGGCAAGGTGCTCCATCATGCTGGAAAAGGAATTGTTCGTCACCAAACTGTTCCTGGATGGTTGGGAGAAGTTGCTCTCGGAGGATGTGTTGGTACCATTCTTTATTCATGGCTGTGTTCTTAGGCAAAATTGTGAGTGAGCCCACTCCCTTGGCTGAGAAGCAACCCCACACATGAATGGTCTCAGGATGCTTTACTGTTGGCATGACAATGGACTGATGGTAGCGCTCACCTTGTCTTCTCCGGACAAGCTTTTTTCCGGATGCCCCAAGCCATCAAAGGGGATTCATCAGAGAAAATTACTTTACCCCAGTCCTCAGCAGTCTAATCCCTGTACCTTTTGCAGAATATCAGTCTGTCCCTGATGTTTTTCCTGGAGAGAAGTGGTGTTTTTCCTCCAAAAGTCTTTGCCTCACTGTGCGTGCAGATGCACTCACACCTGCCTGCTGCCATTCCCGAGCAAGCTCTGTATTGGTGGTGCCCCAATCCCGCAGCTGAATCAACTTTAGGAGAAGGTCCTGGTTCTTGCTGGACTTTCTTGGGCGCCCTGAAGCCTTCTTCACAACAATTGAACCGCTCTCCTTGAAGTTTTTGACGATCTGATAAATGGTTGATTTAGGTGCAATCTTACTGGCAGCAATATCCTTGCATGTGAAGACCTTTTTGTGCAAAGCAATTATAGCAGCATGTGTTTCATTGCAGGTAACCATGTTTGACAGAGGAAGAACAATGATTCCAAGCACCACCCTCCCTTTGAAGCTTCCAGTCTGTTATTTGAACTCAATCAGCATGACAGAGTGATCTCCAGCCTTGTCCTCGTCAACACTCACACCTGTGTTAACGAGAGAATCACTGACATGATGTCAGCTGGTCCTTTTGTGGCAGGGCTGGAATGCAGTGGAAATGTTTTTGGGGGGATTCAGTTCATTTGCATGGCAAAGAGGGACTTTGCAATTAATTGCAATTCATCTGATCACTCTTCATGACATTCTGGAGTATATGCAAATTGCCATCATACAAACTGAGGCAGCAGACTTTGTGAAAATAAATATTTGTGTCATTCTCAAAACTTTTGGCCACGACTGTAGTGTCTTGTTGGAAACAGGATGCATGTTTTGGGATAGTTATTATTTTTGCTCTGTCAATTACATTAGTATTGTGGAGTAACCACAATGTTGTTGATCCAACATCAGTCTTCTCCTATCACAGGCATAAAACTTTGTAACTGTTTTAAAGTCATCATTGGGCTCATGGTGAAATCCCTGAGCAGTTTCCTTGCTCTCTGGCAACTGAGTTAGGAAGGACACCTGCCTGTATTTTTGCAGTGACTGTTTTAATACACCATCACCATGCTCAAAAGGATTTTCAATGTCTGCTTTTTTGTACCAATCTACCAATAGGTGCCCTTCAACGATTAATGTGAGGCAATTGGCTAGCCCACAACGTTTCCACAAGGTAACATTAGTCCTATTGACTTTGCAGTCAAGGTACTTTTGACACACTTCAACCCCATTTTGACTTTGTCAGGGAAATGGTTCGGGAAAACTGACCACAGATATCCAATGCATTCTATCTAAACCCTAAAAGTGTTATTTTACTACGGTACTGGTAGTGATCATGATATTGCTGTCCATCATGTTTGTTTTCATACATGGTTAGCTACGGTGCAACCACCCTCCCTCAGGTTGGCTGGTCACAACTCAAGTGGCCATCTATCACTCAACCTTGGAGTAACCCTCCAAGGCAGTCATGGTATTCATTGCAGTAACCGATTTGGACGGGCCTAATGTAGATTGTAGATTGTTTCCATATGGTACCCACTTCAACCCCAGTGACTCGTTCTGGTCTCGAAACGGCTTCCATTTCAACACTGCCCCGTCAATCATGGTGTGCCCACTTTAAACACATTTTGGTATAAATCTATAATATTGGTAAGTATTAGCAATATCACTCTCCACCTAGAGGAAAGGGACTGACAAAAGAGAAACTGTTGGACCAAAATAAAACAAAAAGTAATCTGATGCCTCCAAGATGAGAACGCAATCCAATATGTTACAAGTAGGTGCAAATTCAGTCAAATAAGACTGGGAAACATAAAGCCTATATTTGTAACTGATGACTTTGAATGTTTGTCATTACTTGTGGGGGACTCCTGGTAATTGAAAATGTCAGTTATATGCAGAAGTCAGTTGGGTAGATGTGGCACTGAACCCCATAAAATAAAAACATATTTCAGTGTGACAATCGGAGTGGTGCCATGTTTTTCATATTGTGATGCTTATTATGGAATTTGGCTACATGTTAAAATTGATTACATTTCGATTTTGTGTCACTGATCTACACACAATACCCCATAATGTCAAAGTGGAATTTTGTTTGTAGAACATTTTAGAATTTAATAAAAAATGAAAAGATGAAATGTCTTGAGTCAATAAGTATTCAAAATAAGTTCAGTAATACAAATGTGCTTAACAAATCACATAATAAGTTGCAAGGACCCACTGTGTTCAATAATAGTGGTTAACATTATTTTTTAATGACTACCCCATCTCTGTACCCCACACATACAATTATCTATAAGTTCCCTTAATCAAGTAGTGAATTTTAACAGATTCAACCACAAAGACCAGGGCATTTATTGGTAGATGGATAAAAATACAAAAAGCAGACACTGAATATCCCTTTCAGCATGGTGAAGTTTTTAATTAAGCTTTGGATAGTGTATCAATACACCCAGTCACTACAAAGATACAGGCGTCTTTCCTCTAACTCAGTTTCCGGGGAGGAAGGAAACAGCTCAGGGATTTCACCATGAGGCCAATGTTGACTTTAAAACAGTTACAAAGTCATGGTTGTGATGTGAGAAAAATGAGGATGGATCAACAACACTGTAGCTACTCCACAACACTAACCTAAATGACAGAATGAAAAGAAGGAAGCCTGTTCAGAATACAAATACTCCAAAACATGCATCCTGTTTGCAACAAGGCACTTAGTAATACTGCAAAAAAATAAAAATAAACTTTTTGTCCTGAATTCAAAGCGGTATGTTTAGGGCAAATCCAACACTACACATCACTGTGTACCACTCTCCAAATTTTAAAGCATGGTGGTGGCTGCATCATGTTATGGGTATGGACTGGGGAGTTAAGGATAAAAATAAACGTAATAGAGCTAGCTTGCACAGGCAAAATCCTAGAGGAAAACCTGGTTCAGTTTTCTTTCCAACTGACACTGTGAGACGAATTCACCTTTCAGAAGAACAATAGACTAAAACACAAGGCCAAATCTACTTTGGAGTTGCTTACCAAGACAACGAATGTTCTTGAGTGGCGTAGATAGTTGTGACTTAAATCGTCTTGAAAATCTAGCAATGATCAACAACTTGAGAGAGCTTTTAAGAATTTTAAAAATAATAAAATGGGCAAATATTGTACAATCCAGATGTGCAAAGCTCTGAGACATAAATTACAATCAAATCCATTTGAATCCCACTTTGTAACAACAAAATGTGGAAAAAGTCAAGGTGTGCAGATACCCGTCAATATGAGACTCTGTATATGAATATTTAATCAGATACTGAAGGTTTTGTATTATAAATCACAGTGTGAACGTCAAACCTGCACATCTAAGTCTGACATGATTTGATCTGATTTTACCGTTTTAAATCATGAGATGCTAATTTTATAATTTCTCTCCATCTGCATGTCTTGGCAATGATTATAATGCACCAACTTTTCTTCCCTTCCAATTTCATTACTGAAATATAGATTGTGAGTGTTTTGGCCTTGGTGAGATAGAATAAAAGCCTCTTTCTCTAGACGCGTATAATTGCCTTTTATTTAGACACCGCCACCCCCCTCAACCCACTTCCTGTCCCCTTCCATCTTCAAATGAGGCTCTGGGTCAGCCCCTTTCTCCTGGGGTGTGACCTTTGACCTTCACACTTTCTCCATTTGAAGGGAGTGCAGTGTGTGGCAAACTGCACTCGACCCCTACTGTGGACCGCTCCGCTAAAAGCAGCCACATTCCAGAACTGCAGAGGCCCCGTGGGGATGCTGGCATGAGCTCAGAGGATGACAGCCGATGGGTGTTGGACTTCACTCCAAGACGCGTCCAGAGGTCCAGCCTCCAGCCACGCCAGATCCCAGGTGTGCATCCTCTCATGGAAGTAAAAATATGTTCCCTTTCATCTCTCATGTGAATATCCAGCGTACATTTGCATTTGACTCTTCTAAACCAATCCCATAGGGAAGAAAAGCTGACACTGATGATGTCCACAGAGAAAAATTTGCGTCACTGAAAAAATTGGGGGCAGGTGTGAAATCACAAAATAGGTCACTTAGAAAATGTGGCTATCAGATTTTTTTTCTTCCTATTCTAAAGATCTGCCGTTTTCTCGCTTCCTGTGTCGGCATCTTAACATCCAAGCAGAGTGGGAACAGCAAACACATGTTCACTGCTCCAATAAGATGTAGATGTATTTGCAAGGCTGTTCTTGAGTCACAATCTAGTATCAATAGAAAAGAGCCTATAGCAAAGGCAAGGTCGCATGAAGAGTCAACAGGCACAAATGAAACGGTCATTAAAATACCCATTGAGGTAGAAAATATGACTAGGAAGGAATACTTGTCAAATCTTCATGGTGTCACAGATGTTGGCGATTACTCACAAATAAGATTTAATGACTTCCCGAATATCCAGTTATCCACAGGGTATCGGTCTGCTTCAAGGCAATGCTGACGTGGTCATAGTTGGTAAAGACTGCCAGTTGGCTTAACTTATGCATACAATCAAATTGCACTAAGCAGAATACAAATAAAGAAAATAAGAGAAGACATTTTAATCTCAATGGTTTATGCCAGAGTGGTAAAAATTACAATTGCTAGGATTCTCATAGTGTTTGCTGCTGTTCTTATGCTGCAGCATGTCCTTGTGTGACATCAAAAGCAATTTGTTCTCATGCACCAGTGCTCTGAATGCCAACTGAGATAATTGAGGTTAGTCATTTGATGTTAGCCATATTTGTTCGGTAACATTGAAAACGTTGGCATTGAAGATTACGGTCATTGTAGTTCTATTGATTCATGAGTGGGCAGTAGCAGCAATTTCACTCATGTGAAAATAACAGTTCTCCTCAATAAACGGGGAAATAGCTAACAGACAATAGCTTTCTACTGGTCAAGGTTATTCTGGCTGATGGTTAACTTATAGGTTGCAATGAATGTTTCTAATGTTCCTTGATAGATCTCACATCACATGAAAATCGATGTACTTAATTTGGCCTGGTTACTTCAGCTACACTGTACATACTTTAATGTTATCACTACTAGATTGGCCAAGTGCATTATCCTTCTCAGAACAGACATTCTCACCGGACAGTTTATTAGGTACACACATCTAGTACCGGGTCAGACCTTCCTTTTCCATTAAATATGGGTGTCTTTAATGTAAACGTTTCCAATGAGCAGAAGCTACACTAGAGGTGAGAGACGAGGGCTGATGCTGCAGAGTCATGTGACCAAATGCTTTTCAACCGGGAGATCCAAAGCTTCAGGCCATTGAGTGACTTTTTCCTTGAAAAATTCTATTTTGGTACACAACTGAAGTTGATATGCTTGGAGTTTGATATGTCGTCTTTGAAATTGGTCTTCACTGGGCAGAGATGCAGTTAGCTAGCGTGGCTGAGTGGGATTGGGAGGTGAGTAGGAGGAGGGAGTTCCCCCTCAGACATCCGTTATCTCCTCCTCCATGTCATCCCCCTCCTCCTCCTCCTCCGTCAGATCCAGCTCATCCATCTGAGAGCCACATTTTGGACACGAGCAGACGAACAGGTAGTTCTCTCTGGGAAGACAATAACGATGTTACATAAGTCACACAGCTGCCTGTCTCGTTCTGGAGAGCAAGAAAGAAGATAACGCAGACTGATAGAATGCATTTGCGTCAATCTATCATCACTTCTGTTAAAAAAGAAATGCCATTATTCAACACGCATACTGTAAACACTATGTATATAACATAATAAAACAATATATAAGCATAATACACAGTGGGTCTGAATTGTTATCATTTGCTGAGAAAAAAGAGACAGAGGCCAGTCTTTGTTCACGCTTCACTACGTCCAGTTTCTGGGAGTTACGGCATTTCAAGGTAAAATGCCTTTCAACAGGATACAGTGAATCCAAAGTGGGCTTGCAGAGCAAGCCTGCCCTGGATTTAAAGTGCGACAACCAAAAAAACCTACTTCTACTTTTGAAAATGGCATACGTGGCATCGATATGAGTCAGAAACATTTATTCTAGTGTCAAAACGTAGTAAAGTGTAAATAGGATAATTTTGGTCATGAAGTCGGTCTGAGATTTGCGAGATGAATAAGGAAAAAAATTGTGACAAATGAAGGATACCCTAAGTTACAGTAGAGTTGGGTTTATTTCAATCCTGCCCACAGCTGGCAGCACCCAAGTAATCATCAATTCAGAGCTCAGCTGCATACGAGCCAATCGTAACGCCCATGGTCAATTTGGTTTGACATTCAATATCCCTATGGGGCAAGTTAAGGACCATCAGTACATTACAAAATGTACATGGGACAATATTTTTTAAAATGTGAATAACTCCAAATTTTATTGACTTAAAAACCTAAAACCAACTACAAATTGCAGAAATCCACACAAATATTGAAAGCATTTAATGAAACTAAAATATTGTCCCATTTACAATGTGCAATTTCTTGACGGCACCAACTATCCCCACAGATGGGCTATCCAAAGACAAATGGTCTGCGTTCGTGAGGCCAGTTGAACATACTGTCAAATTCTCTAAAACGACGTTATAGGAAGCTTATGGGAGAGAAAAGAACATAAAATTCTCTGGCAAAAGCTCTGGTGGACATTCCTGCAATCAGCATGCCAATTGCACGCTCCCTCAAAACTTGAGACTTCTGTGGGACTGTGTTGTGTGACAAAACTGCACATTTTGGAGTGTCCTTTTATTGGATAGATTATTTTACCAAAGGAGAATTGCTCACTAACAGGGATGTAAGCAAATTTGTGCACAAAATTTGAGTGAAATACGCATATTTTGCATATGGAACATTTTGGGGATCTATTATTTCAGCTCATGAAACCAAGACTTTACATGTTGCGTTTATATTTTTGTTCAGTGTTGAAGGGTGAGTTACTAACTGTACTGTTTTTGCAATGAACGTACAAACGCTTCCAATGTTCAAACACACACGCCTCCAAAACCCAAATCTCGTTCTCAGGTGCATTTCCCAATGAGGAGAATTAAAACAGAGGCTAAATCAGGAAGTTCAGCCCCAATTTAAGGGGGTAAAAATCGGTAGTGGATTGACAGCTTGCTAATCGATCAAGAGCGTTGTTAGGCACCGGAATAACCACCAGAACCCCTCGGCTACCTGGGAGGGTGGCCATTGAACTGGGAACAATTTGAGTCTGTCAAAGGGACACAGGGGATTTCAGTTGTTTACCTCAGGATTTTCTGTCTGCTATGACAGCTCCGGTCACGCTGACAGCAGTCTAAGTAACTGATGCAGATCTCCTGGAGATGTGAGGAAACAAAAGTTAGCAGATGAGGACATTCACATCAAAAGACCTCCCATTACTGTTACTATATTTACACAACAATGCGCTATTATTTTGGTGCCAGAATTCAATCGATGGCTGGCAAAAGATTTCTCTGGCCTCCTCAGACACTACATTTACAGGCAGATGCAAGCCTTCTCAATATCTGATAGCTTGACACATCAGCCTCAATCCTCAGTCTCTGACCGCTAAAACTGACTGACAACTGAACACAAAGTTCTCTCCAGTTTATCCATGGACAGAATGTATCCTCCCCGACCCAGCATCCTCTTCTGACCTCTCCAGGGCTGATGTCACTAAGGGCACTGAGGTGAAGCAAGAAGTTGTTGTTCGGGAAAGATGCCTCCGCTTTCGGTATGCAGCTGTGGTTACCTAGAGTAGACGACACAACCAAAACAAAAGTATTTGATAACGACTGTAAACATGGCCTTTTGACCAGCGCAGTAGTTAATTAAATTTATCCTGTATGATGTGTGTGTTTGTGGATTATGGAAGCTGAGGTCAGAAGCCACCTGATTGTGACGACTCACATGAGCTCTGAAGTAGGAAGAGCCCAGAACCCTCGCAGTTCAGGAAGTCACCGGTCTCTGTGGAGACAAATCAAATTCAGCTCTGACCTCCATTCTCAGTTGCAGAGATTTATTCAATTTTAGTAAGGATTTCAAATATGCTGAGTCAAGCCAACCCAATTCAGAGGCGCCAAGTATCCTTTTCAATCTATTATAAAATGTGAGCTGCACAAGGCCTTGCTTGGTAATGTAGGTTTAGACAAATGTTTTATCAGACAGCTTTTCCCCAGTATTCCTCAATAAACGGAACAGATGTCTCATGAAGCAGTGTAAGAAAGGAATTGTGACCTTTCTCGATGTCCTTGTATAGTTGATCAATGAAGCAATCCAATTGCTCCCTCTGCTGGCCAGTCAGCTCCAACGCATCACATGCATGAACCCATTGGCTATGTAAAGAAACATGATAAAACGATGTCAGCACTTTAAAAAAAAAGACTAATATTGGGACTAATGGCATTCCATAAGTGCATAATTTATGTCCATAACATCAATCATTTATGAGTTGGAAAGATTGAGAGCTGAACCTTACCTGGTACCTATGCCCTGTCCATTGGTGCCTACAAGGGCGAAGAGGGAGCGAAATCCCTCAGGTGTAAACCACTGTAACGTGAAAGGACACCCCTTATATAGCATACAGTATCTGCATCATTATCACACATGTTCAGCTCAGAGCTCACTCATGGGAAATTATTAAATCCAAGACAGATATTATTTTATATTCTTGTCTCCAGGCTGACAAGGAAGTAGCCAAGTACTTGTATTAGCTTGACAAACATGTATGCCCATAAATAAATTGGTAATGTAAAGGGAAATCGTGCCATACTTACCATATTGAGATTATCATCGTAAAGTGCTGTCGTAAACAGGGTTCGTAGTAAGGTCAAATGTCCCTACAAAATGCAACATACCATAAAACTTTAATTACACGCAGACTCAAATAGCTGCATGTCATTTTTTATATCCGGGCAACAGCACACATTTCAGCAAATAAAGGCTTGATGTAAATTAAATGTTTATGAGGTTTAATGTTTGATTTGTTACATTAAATACACTGAACAAAAATATAAAACGCAACATATAAAGTGTTGGTCCCATGTTTCATGAGCTGAAATAACACCCCCTGAAATTTCCCATATGCACAAAAAGCTTATTTCTCTAAAATTGAGCACAAATTTGTTTAAATCCCTGTTAGTAAGCATTTCTTCTTTGCCAACATAATCCATCCACCGGACAGGTGTGGCATGTCAAGAAGTTGATTAAACAGCATGATCATTACAGAGGTGCATCTTGTGCTGGGGAAAATAAAAGGCCAATAAAATGTGCAGTTTTGTCACACAACGCCACAGATGTCTCAAGTTGAGGGAGCGTGCAATTGGCATGCTGACTGCAGTAATGTCCACCAGAGCTGTTGCCAAAAAATGGAATGTTAATTTCTCTACCATAACGTCGTTTTAGAGAATTTGACAGTATGTCCAACCAGCCTCACAACCGCAGACGACGTGTATGGCGTCGTGTGGGCGACTGGTTTGCTGATGTCAACGTTGTGGCGGTGGGTTTATGGTATGGGCAGGCATAAGCTACGGACAACAAACACAATTGCATTTTATCAATGGCAATTTGAATGCACAGGGATACCATGACGAGATCCTGAGACCCAATGTGAGGCCCATTATTTTTAAGGTATCTGTGACCAGATGCATATCTGTATTCCTAGGCATGTGAAATCCATAAATTAGGGCCTAATGAATATTCCAATTGATTGATATCCTTAAATGAACTGTAACTCAGTAAAACCTTTGAAATTGTTGCATGTTGCGTTTATATTTTTGTTCAGTATAATTTGAAAACTAAAAAATGATGGCACTCATACGTTTTTAATCACCTGTAAGAAACTGCTAGCCATTTGGCTGCTAACAGCTGAGAACTGCTAGCTAACTGGCAAGCACAAAAACAGTCAACTTCGAGAGTACAGAGCCCTACAGTTTGGCTGATCCCTCTCTAACAGCGAAAGTACGAACTTACAAAAATGCACAGTTGGAGAATAATTATGTACATTTTTGTTTTTTTTAAAATAGAGACATACTAAGACAAAATAAACATCAATGTGTAAATAAATGATAGCAGTGCAGGAAATTAAGAAATGTATTAAAATGTTGGAAGAGAATGCTGGAATTAAACAATTAAAGTAAAGATGTGCCCATTTTGAATGTTATATTGTTTTTGTGCATCTGAGCTGTTGTCGTTCAAGCAGGCAGAAATTCGGCAAGTGTGACATGGAATTGCGATAAAGACGCCCTCACTACACTTAACAGGAATGTGACTTTTAGGTCACAAAAATGTCTATCATGCATGTCAGATTTCAATACTGGCCAATGTCATAACAGGGTAGTGTCATGACGTTGCCTGTTTGGGTACATCAAGCCCCATCCCCCTCTCCCTGCCTCCCCCTTTCCTCATTCAACCCATGCTGTGGCCAGAGAGACGTCGTAAATTCCTGAGAATCTCCTCATGGACACACAGTATAGCAGTGGGTAAAACTTCCATAGAGAACAAAGAGATTTCTTCCACCTCACAGAACATGAGGTACGAACACATTTCATGTTCCTGAAAAAGTATAAAAGATCAGTGAAGATTCCAGCTATTTACCGGTCCATTTGTCACAACTTGGAAAACTCATGAGAGACTGTGTGGCTACATTACCATACCGCTGTTTATATAATAACCTCAGATATGAGGTTTACATCTAATTGTTGTATAAAATGAATGAGTGAGTATGATACTGTTTGTATAATTGTGTAATATGATTTTGGACTGTTTAATGAAGAAAAATACAAATCACTTTTGATTTGAACTAAATCCGAGGACCCGCCCCTGAGCCCAGTTGGGTCAGACATCCTGGGACAGCCCCTCCGCCATCCTAATAAAAACCCAACTCTGAGAAATTATCACTAGACCATGTTTTTCTCCATAGGAGGAGAACGAAGGTTGAGTAACATTGCTGAATCTGTTAACCATACCAAGTGGTTAACTTCTTTGGGCTGCAGGGGCAGTATTGAGTAGCCTGGATAAAAGGTGCCCATTTCAAACGGCCTCGTACTCAATTATTGCTCGTACAATATGCATATTATTATTACTATTGGATATAATTCAAACGGTTTTAGAAACTAGAGAGTGTTTTCTATCTGTTAGTAAAACAGAACTCATTTTGCAGCAAACTTCCTGACAGGAAGTGGAAAATCTGAAATCGATGCTCTGTTCTAGGGCCTGCCTATAAATGTGCTTGATATGTATTAGTATACATGCACTTCATACGCCTTCCACTAGATGTCAATAGGGAGTGAGAGAAGAAATGGAGTGTATAACTTGATCTGTGGTCGAATAAGAGCTCTTGGCATGACGTGTCACCAATTTCTTGTTTTCAGGAAGGCGCGAAAAGTACCCGGGGATTGCCTTCTGAAAAGCTGTCGTTATAGACGGCTACTATCTCCGGCTTTGATTTTATTTGATAAATGTGACAATAATAATATTAGATTATTGACATTTTTTCGGGACGTTAGGCGTGTTGCGTTGTCTGCGTTTGTTCACGAAGGAGAGCTTCGCGCCACTTTGCTAGCTTTCCGTGCTAATTGACTGGAGAAGAGGACATTCTAAAACCAAACAACGATTGCTCCCGACAAAGGACCCCTTGTAAAACATTGTGATGGAAGATCATCAAAAGTAGGACCCATTTATGATGCCATTTCATATATCTGTCGGAACATGTTTACTAATAGTTTGCGCCCAGATTTTGGGCACTCTCTCGCTATAACGTAAGCTGGATGTCGTAATGAAGTTATTTGTAGAATTCTAACACAGCGATTGCATTAAGAACTAGTGTATCTATCATTTCCTATACAACATGTATTTTTTAGTAACGCTTATGAATAGTTATTTTGTCAGAATAGGTGAGTGTCATAAAAATATCCGGACATTCTGGGGAAAAGATGCTACGTTAGCACAATGTATAACCACTGATTTCAGCTCTAAATATGCACATTTTCGAACAAAACATAAGTGTATGTATAACCTGATGTTATAGGACTGTCATCTGATGAAGCTTATCAAGGTTAGTCAAAAATTATATATCTTTTTCTGGTTTGTTACGATCGCTAACTTTTGCTGCTGGTAAATGGCTTGTGTTTCTGGCTATTGTGGTAAGCTAATATAATGCTATATTGTGTTTTCGCTGTAAAACACTTAAGAAATCGGAAATATTGGCTGGATTCACAAGATGCTTGTCTTTCATTTGCTGTACACCATGTATTTTTCAGAAATGTTTTATGATGAGTATTTAGGTATTTGACGATGGTGTCTGTAATTACTCTGGCTGCGTCGGAGCTATTTGTGACGGTAGCTGTGATGGTAGCTGCAATGTAAAACTGATTTATACCTCAAATATGCACATTTTTCGAAACAAAACATAGATTTATTGTATAACATGTTATAAGACTGTCATCTGATGAAGTTGTTTCTTGGTTAGTTAGGTTGGTTTTGTGCATGCTACCTGTGCTGTGAAAAATGTCTGTCCTTTTTTGTATTTGGTGAGCTAACATAAATATACGTGGTGTTTTCGCTGTAAAACATTTTAAAAATCGGACATGTTGGCTGGATTCACAAGATGTTTATCTTTCATTTGCTGTATTGGACTTGTTAATGTGTGAAAGTTAAATATTTCTAAAAAATATATTTTGAATTTCGCGCCCTGCACTTGAGCTGGCTGTTGTCATAAGTGTACCGACACGGGCTTGCAGCCATAAGAAGTTAAACACTTAGACGAATAAGAACAAGTCTTTGATATTGACTACTAGTCTGCAGCTAGGAATTCGGTATCATTGAACGCGAAGAACGACAACCGCCGAAACATCCATTCTATAACGAATGTCACTCTGAACTATCCACAATAACCAAGACAGAGACAGACGAAACTCTCCAACAGAAACTAACTTTTCTCCAGCGATCAAGACGACACACTGAGTGTAAATATATATATATATTGATTGCAATTGTTCCCAAATGAGTGAGCGTTCATGTGTAAAGGATTAGCATGTCAATTGTTATAGTTATGAACTCTGTAGTGACTTCTTAGTCGACCCCCAATTTTCCCTTTGTCTAACAAGCCGCCATGCCGGTTCAGCCCACTAGGGCATATTTCTCCCATCATTTCATGTAACCATTTTAAGTTTGTTTGTTTGTTTATGCATTTCTGTGAATTACTTAGTTAGTAATAAATAAATGATTTAAGACAATTGATGTATGGATGACTCAGTGAAGACTGGGTTCGTGCAGATAACCAACAATTTACGACGTTTGGAATGAGACTAACGTGAGGTAAAAATAAATAGTCTTCAAGTCTTCAATTTAATGACAGTAAAGAC
This sequence comes from Salvelinus fontinalis, assembly GCF_029448725.1. Lineage (NCBI taxonomy): Eukaryota > Metazoa > Chordata > Actinopteri > Salmoniformes > Salmonidae > Salvelinus > Salvelinus fontinalis. The sequence goes on along the minus strand of NC_074670.1, from coordinate 56,109,600 downwards.
ACGACAGTAGGTTGTCTTCTTTCGAATATTCTTTTGTGATGTTCCTACCTCGAGAAATGTGTAATTTAACAGAGGGTCTAACACATTTCTCCTAATTGTCTGCCTCTTCAGTTCAGGGTGCATTGCATGATGCCGTTGAGATTGTCAAACTCCACTCTGTGAGCCACATCAATCTGCAGGTTAAACATGGTGAGATTGTACTACAAAATTGATTGCGCAGTTTGTTAGAGCCATTTTACAGCTAACTAGATACTTCACATGCTGATATTGACTTTGGTATTATTGTGGGTACCTACACTCGCTAGCTAGCTAAATAGCCAGCCCATAGAGCATTGCATTGTGGGTTTTGTAGTTGACTTGCGCTGCCAGAGACTTCCACAACGATTTTCACATGTTGCTACCAACCTTATTTTAGAGTCAAAATTAATCATTTGTTCAAAAAAACTATTTCCCACATATTAGCATTATGTAACACTAAATTACAGGAATGAGTGGTTTTGGGTGGATTTTTCCTTTAACTATGCAAATAAGCAAAAGCTGTGTGCATTAAGTAAATAGACGCCGGGCTCAAATAGAAGCCTATCTGTAAGCGCCTGTTGTGTTCAGTGATTTAAGCAAATAAACACACAGGCAATTAATTTAAGTTTTACAGTAGTCTATAATCTATTACAATAACAATGAGTCAAATCTAATAGTTAGCACAAATGTGAAAACTAATTTGAAGCTCAATCCCTGTTCCCTCAATTCCTCTCTAAGCACATTGGAGGAGAGGTTCCAAGGTCTCTTCCTCAGACCTCCTCCTCCAAATGAGCCTTAAGGGGAATTGATGAAACATGGATGAGGAAGCAAGGATTTGACAGCTAGTAGTTAACATTTTCAGGCACAGCCACTACCTCTATTCTTACCTGGAACGTCTCTCCCAGCAGCTTGTGTGCAATTTCCTCCTCCTCGTTGGCCGCACGGCTGCAGAACTGAAAGAACAACTTCTGCCAGCAGCATTTGTCTTGGGCCTGCATGACAAATTCAAACATTATATAGTGCTTGAGTTACCTATTATGCACAGGTATGCACATATAGTATTATAATAGCAAACTGACAGGTTAAATGCTTCTCCAGACATTGTAAAGGTCTGTTCATCTACAGACACCCGATTTTCAAACAAGCATTCACTACAAATCGTCACTGTCTGATAAACCTTTCAACTCTATTTTTGCAAATGTTATTTTTCCCCCCCACATTTATTGAAAGCAGTAACTTCCCTCAATGTACTCTGAACATGACTCTCGGACCAAGAACACATTCGAAATAGCTTCTGACTTTTCATAATTGAATGTTTGTTAAATGGGGGATTTTTTAAATATTTTTTTCCGTTTTCAGCCGACAACGAAATAGAGAATGCAAATATAGAGAGCAACTCACTTTGGAATTAAAGCAGCTGAACAAAAAAGGCAAAGGTAGGAGGTGGCTCACCTGTTTGACAGTGGCCACCATCCTGGCCATGAGCATGATGCTGGAGGTCTCAGGAGGGTAGTGCATACTCCTAGGGGACAGATGGAGGGGATCATGTCACCTCATGCAATTACAGCCAAAATATCACTGAGGCTGGATCTGAAAACATTAATGGCTGCCAAATCCTTGCTTTCTCGTCCTCATTTGCTCCAATTCCTGTTTCCCTGTCAAAGCCAATTGAAAGAGGAGTTGCAAGGGAGGGAGCTTTGAGAGGGAGATAAAGAATTGGAGTAAACAAGGACAGAGAAAGCTAGTAACATTGTTTCAAAACCCAGAGACTCAGCACACCAGGGTTTGGCAAGTCAATGGGAGAAGTGAAAAATGTGTCATTAATTTCCTCAAAATTTAAAGGCAAAACCTAGATTTGAGATAATGTCTTAGGTAGCTGAAACTGTAATTACTACAACCTCGTGAAATTGACATACTGACATGTTTTTATTTTCATCAAAACATTTTATCGAAGTGGTGCTTTTGATTTGACGGCCTGCACATAAGCAGTTCGGCACGACAACCGTTAGTCCCGATGACGTGTTTCTGCGCATGAGCTTGGCTAGCTAACGTCGCCATGGCATTTACCAGCATGATTGGGGATTCTATTTGAGAAGCAGTTTCTATACATCTTCATAATGTACTGTCTTTGGTAAAATTTTCAGATTCAGTGCAAGAGAAATATGGGCCCCATCAATTGGAATTAAATTAAACAGCAAATCCATCTCACCTCCAGGCATCCTTAAGTTTGTTGACCGGATGGTCCGGGTCCTCTTGGGAGTGGCCTAAGCACAGGGCCCGATGGTACTGGTCTGCCGACACTCGTTACTACAGTACATCACCTGGAGGGGGAGATAAAGTCTACTTCAGTGAGAGGTCTTGTTTGGTCCAATAAGTTGGACCTGTTCCTGACCCGAATAAATTTGTTTTAAATATAGAGACAACGGTTCAAATGGACCCAAAGACAACCAGACCCGGCCCTGTATAGACCCGGTCTGATCCGATCCCAGTGAAGGAAGCAGCAGAAAATATATATTTTAAGCTACGTTATTAACTGAAGCTGTTAATGCATGCACAGAGGGAGAGCGGAACGGAGCTAAGAGGGGACTCGCTGTGTTTGTGACTGTGTGGCTCGAGGAAGAGACACAGCAGCAATCAAGCCGACTCGCACCACTAAATTCTAGCTGCAAAAGCTAGATGACTTATCATCCAATCTTACATAGTACCCGTTTTGACTGCATCAAACCAAGAAGAGAAGCTAGTTAAGATAGCTTGGCTAAGCAAGCTATTTAGGATGCACTTTCCCCCTCGTCCTACACAATAACTCCATTCAAAGTATTAAGCAGCAGACCATCTGCTGGCTCTTGGTCGTTGAAAGGGAAACATATCCTTCTCATTTAACTTTTAACTCCATGGATCTCCTAACTTGTTTACCAATACACATACGGGGCCAGAGTCTAGTGCCTCTTTGATGACTTGTGATTGGCCAACAAAAAAACAAGCTACACTCCTGTGAAAAATATGCGTCTCTCTCAATAAGCCGAAGCAGCATAAACGAGACAATTTTCTCTCCCTCCCTCTACTTCAGCAGTCGGGTCTGTACCTTGCCTTACCGGCAAATCAGTTCTAATTACACATAACCGAGAAAATTAAATCAGAACCAGATCAGAGGTCAACTACAGAATTTCGGACCTGGCCTGGTCGGGGCCTGGGTAATAGAGTTTCGGGAGGACCCGTGAATAACTACACTGAAGACCAAAGCGAAACACTGGACTAGGCTGGAGGAAGTAGCTACAGTATATCAACGCATCTCCATATGGAGTACAGGCATTGGGTAGGTGTATCACATTTAAGTGGCTTCTAATCCTTCATCTTTACCGATCTAAAAACACAGGCTAGGAAAAAGCATATAGGCATGCTCCATTTTGCTTTCAACAATGTATTTGTAGATCCGTAGTGTCCAGTCCTTAAAGCTTAAATATGTAACTTTTTGGGCGATCCAACCAAATTCACATATAAATGTGATTTATAGATCTACCATTCTCAGTGAAAGCAAGTCTAAGAAGCGGAAGATGTGTTATGTGCACTATTTCTATGCCTCCCATTATTAGGTTTTGTTATTGCATCTTTTACTTTCGGTTTTGTCCACCAGCTTCAAACAGCTGAATATACAATATTTTTAGTTAGGGAAAAGATTTCACAGTGGTTCACACAGTACAATGATTCTCTATACTATACTTACTTGTTTGTTTACAAATTAAAGTTAGGCGATCTATAAGAATTTTTGCAACCAGGAAATGGGAGTGATTTCTGCATAGTGCACCTTTAATTGGCAGTGCAGATGGGGGAAGACTTGTGAGAGACACTCACCTGGCATTGTGGGCAAGCTTGGTGCAGCTCTGGGCGCACCTTGCACAGCTCAGTGTGGGGTAGACTTAGGCCAGGGTTGCCACTCAGTCTTCGGGCATTATCCTCAGCTGTCTCCAGAGCACTCAAGCAGTATTCACAGGCTGGAGGAGACACAGGGATGGATGATTAAATGGGAGATAACTAAGGGTGATTTTATCACTAAATACACTACATGACCAAAAGTATGTGAACTGCTCGTCAAACATCTCATTCCAAAATCATTGGCATTATGGAGTTGGTCCTCCATTTGCTGCTATAAACAGCCTCCACTCTTCTGGGAAGGCTTTCCACTAGATGTTGGAACGTTACTGCGAGGACTTGCTCCTGCTCAGCCACAAGAGCATTAGTGAGGTCAGGCACTGATGTTGGCCAATTAGGCCTGACTCGCAGTCACCATTCTCATTCATCCCACAAGTGTTCCGATGGGGTTGAAGTCAGGGCTCTGTGCAGGCCAGTCAAGTTTTTCCACACCAATCACAGGGGATTTGTCATGCTGAAACAGGAAAGGGCCTTCCCCAAACTGTTGCCACAAAGTTGGAAACACAGAATCATCTAGAATGTCATTGTATGCTGTAGCATTAAGATCTCTTCACTGGAACTAAGGGACCTTGCCGGAACCATAAAAAACAGCCCCAGACAATTATTCCTCCTCCACCAACCTTTACAGTTGACACTATGCTTTGGTGCAGGTAGTGTTCTCCTGGCATCTGCCAAACCCAGATTCGGCCGCCAGACGGTGAAGTGTGATTCATCACTCCAAAGAACAAGTTTCCACTGCTCTACAGTCCAATGGCGACGAGCTTTACACCACTCCAGCCGACACTTGGCATTCCATGGCTGCTCAAACCCATTTCATGAAGCTCCCAACTAACAGTTCTTGTGCTGACGTTGCTTCCAGAGGCAGTTTGGAAAAATCGGTAGTGAATGTTGCAACCGAGGACAGACGATTTTTACGCGCTACGTACTTCCGTTCTGTGAGCTAGTTTGGCCTACCACTTCGCGGCTGAGTTGTTGTTGCTCATAAACATTTCCACTTCACAATAGCAGCACTTACTAGTTGACCGGGGCAGCTCTAGCAGGGCAGAAATTTTACCAACTGACTTGTTGGAACGGTAGCATCCTATGACGGTGCCACGTTGAAAATCAGTGAGCTCTTCGGTAAGGCCATTCTACTGCCAATGTTTGTCTATGGAGATAGCGTGGTTGTGTGCTCAAATTTGATACACCTGTCAGCAAAGGGTGTGGCTGACTAATTTGAAGGGGTGTCCACATACTTTCGTATATACAGTAAGAAACACCATTAATAAACCCCAGCAGTTCCCCCTGGCCTATGTCTATCTAAAATATGGATTACAAAAGCAAAGCCAGCTGGAACATTTTGCTCCAAGATTTTCAGTCATCAACAGGAACATAAGAGGATTTGTTGTTACTTCTTAGTTGTTCAGTCTGTCAACCACCTAAATCTTGAAACTATATGGCACCCCACCTTCATATTTGTACTGGGAATTCCACAAGAACTGGGAAGAGACAAGAGGGCGCTCTACAAAAATGGTGTCTCCCTTCTTGATGGCCTTCTTGGCAAATAATCCTTTGCCCTAAAAGCAAATGTTTGTTAGTTTGCTATGACAATTACATTACGCACCTAGCTACATATACTTTATCTATACCAAGTGCATCCTATTGAGTCAGACCAGGATAGCCTTTGCACTTTATTAGCCCCTTCAAAAAGGTATAACGTTAGGAGACTAATCTGTGCATACCTTTCATTAGCTAGCTAGCTACTTAACTAGCTAGCATCATGTAACGTTAACATTAATCAGTTAGTCACCTCCATGAAACATGGATTGCTAACTGACATTTCCTAACTAGCTAGCTACAGTAATAAACATAGGCCATATGTGACGTTTTAAATGTATGAATTTCAGTCCTTGACTAACAATGTTACTCTGTACTACTGTATGTATTGTCATGTTTCATGTGGACCCCAGAAAGAGTAGCTGATGCTTTTGCAGTGGCTAATGGGGTTACTAACGTTAAATACCAACAAAAAAAATATTAACAAGGCTGGTAGCTAAGTAACCGCGTAGATACTTAGGTAACATTTTTTTTTTTTTTTAACAGTGTAGTAGCTAGCTATGGCCAGCCAGTAAACATAAACAAAAAAAGTGACAAGAGATTCTGCCCTGCTCATAATTTGAGCCAGCCAGTTTGACAGCATGCGTGGCACTGCATTTGGCATCAAAACGGTGCTAGAAAACGACAAACTTGAAATTAGCCCTTTCAAAAGAATCCCTGTCGGCACATTACCTTATCCTTGTCAATGAATCGGATTTCCACAGAACTGCAAACTTTAGTTGTGTCCACGCAGAAAGAAAGCATGTCATCTTGGGAGGCAGCCATCTTCAAATTAAACCTTGGCCTTTGAACTCTATAGTTTTTAGAGGAGCCTACGCGTAAACATTTAGCGGCCTCTATTTCTTTTATTTTTCACCTTTATTTAACCAGGTAGGCTAGTTGAGAACAAGTTCTCATTTACAACTGCGACCTGGCCAAGATAAAGCAAAGCAGTGCAACACAAACACAGAGTTACACATGGAATAAACAAACATACAGTCAATAATAAAATAGAAAAAAGTCTATATACAGTGTGCGCAAAAGCAGTTGATATAGTACTTTTATTTTCAGTAATACGCTACAGTGAGTGCCTTGCAAAATTATACTACATGATTTCATCTTCCATTAGATGCAATGAATTATACCATGAAGACCAAACTTCCAATACTGTTTTAAAATGTACACACAGTGCCTGATGAATTAATTCAAAATGCTGGAAGCGTACCCTCAGTTGTCACACACTCGGGGAAGATGGCTCACATTGTCTGTTACACACATATGACTGGAGACAAATAAAAATGATATATATTTTATCAAACATTATTATTAAACATTTTGATATACCATTGAATAACATTTAGTACATTTTGAGTAGCAGATCATCCATTGAAGCTAGAGTCCTTACTTGAAACAATAACAACGTGCAAGCGGTCACCCGTTTCTGTAAAAAGCTGAGGGATGGGCCTTGAGAAATGTAACCACTCTCAAATTCATAGAGCTATAGATGCAGGGACTGACCATACATGATATCAACATCATATACTGTACAAAAATATAAACGCAACACGTAAAGTGTTGGTCCCATGTTTAATGAGCTGAAATAAAAGATCAGACACTTTCCATTTGGACAAAAAGCGTATTTCTCTCAAATTTTGTGGACACATTTTTTATATACTTGTTAGTGAGCATTTCTACTTTGCCAATATAATCTATCCACCTAACAGCTTTGGCATGTGAAGAAGCTGATTACAGCATGATTATTACACAGGTGCACCTTGTGCTGGGGACAAAAGGACACTAAAATGTGCAGTTTGTCACACAACACAATGCCACTGATTGCCGTTGGCATGCTGACTGCAGGAATGTCTACCAGAGCTGTTGCCTGAGAATGTAATGTTAATTTCTCTACCATAAGGCGCCTCCAATGTTGTTTTAGAGAATTTGGCAGTACGTCAAACTGGCCTCACAACCGCTGTCCATGTGTATGGCGTTGTGTGGGCGAGTGGTTTGTGGATGTCAACATGGTGAACGGGGTGCCCCATAATGGCGCTGGGGGTTATGGTTTGGGCAGGCATAAGCTACTGACAACGAACACAATTGCATTTTATCAATGGCAACTTGAATGTACATAGATACCGTCAGAAGATCCTGAGACCCATTGTCGTGCTATTCATTCACCGACATCACCTCATGTTTCAGCATGATAATGCACGGCCCCATGTCACAAGAATCTGTACACAATTCCTGGAAACGGAACATTTCCCAGTTCTTCCATGGCCTGCACACTCACCAGACATGTTACCCATTGAGCATGCTTGGGATGCCCTGGATTGACATGTTCAATAGTGTGTTCCAGTTACCGTCAATATCCAGCAACTAAGCACAGCCATCGAAGAGGAGTGAGACAACATTCCACTGGCCACAATCAACAGCTTGGTCAACTCTATGTGAAAGAGATGTGTTGTGCTGGATGAGGCAAATGATGGTCACACCAGATACTGACTGGTTTTCTGATCCACACCAGTACATTTATTTAAGGTATCTGTGACCAACCGATGCATATCTGTATTACCAGTCATGTGAAATCCATAGATCAGGGCCTAATTTATTTCTTTAAATAGACTGATTTCCTTATATGAACTGTACCTCAGTAAAATCATTGAAATTGTTGCATCTTGCGTTCATTTTTTTGTTCAGTATAGTTTTAACCTTGTTTCGAGGTGATAGCGTTTGTTTACATTTACATCGTTTACAAACATTGGAGTAAAACGTGCTTATTGGGATGTGATGGGGTACGGCTGTTGAACAAAGCTCATTGTGCATTTCTAGGTTATATTCTAAGAATTAATGAGCATATATATAATTAATTAAGTCCAAAAATGGATGTAGAAACTAAGAATTCCAGCTTTAAATACAGCGCATTCAGACACCTTGACTTTTTCCACATTTTGTTACGTTACAGCCTAATTATAAATGAAATTAAAACAAAAAAAATCCTCAATCAACACACACACACAATACCCCATAATGACAAAGCGAAAACTGTTTTTTAGATTTTTTTAGCAAATATGATAAAAAAAACAGAAATACCTCATTTACATAAGAATTCAAACCCTTTGCTATGAGACTCAATTGATCTCAGGTGCATCCTTTTTCCATTGATCATCCTTGAGATGTTTCTACTTGATTTGAGTCCAACTGTTGTAAATTCAATTGATTGGACAAGGCACACACTTGCATATATAAGGTCCCACAGTGCAAGTCAGAGCAAAAACCAAACCATGATGTTTAAGGAATTGTCCATAGAGCTCTGAAACAGGATTGTGTCAAGGCACAGATCTGGGGAAGGGTACCACAAAATGTCTGCAGCATTGAAGGTCCCCAAGAACATATTGGCCTCCATCATTCTTAAATGGAAGCCGTTTGGAACCACCAAGAGTCTTCCTAGAGCTGGCCTCTGGGCAGCTGAGCCATCGGGGGAGAAGGGCCTTGGTCAGGGAGGTGACCAAAAACCCGATGGTCACTCTGACAGAGCTCCAGAGTTCTTCTGTGGAGATGGGAGAACCTTGCAGCACTCCACCAATCAGGCCTTTATGGTAGAGTGTCCAGACGGAAGCCACTACTCTGTAAAAGGCACATGAAAGTCCGCTTGGAGTTTGCCAAAAGGCACCTAAAGACTCTCATACCATGAGGAACAAGATTCTCTGCTCTGATGAAACCAAAATTGAACTCTTTGGCCTGAATGCCAAGCATCACATCTGGAGGAAACCTGGCACCATCCCTATGGTGAAGCATGGTGGTGGCAGCATCATGCTGTGGGGATGTCTTTCAGCGGCAGGGACTGGGAGACTAGTCAGGATCGAGGGAAAGATGAACGGAGCAAAGTACAGAGAGATCCTTGATGAAAACCATATCCAGAGCGCTCAGGACCTCAGACAGGGGTGAAATGTTCACCTTCCAACAGTACAATGACCCCAAGCATACAGCCAAGACAACACATGAGTGGCTCCGGGACAAGTCTCTGAATGTCCTTGAGTGGCCCAGACAGAGCCCAGACATCTCTGGAGAGACCTGAAAATAGCTGTGCAGCGACACTCACCAGCCAACCTGACAGAGCTTGAGGATCTGCAGAGAAAAATGGTGAGACACTCCCCAAATACAAGTGTGCCAAGCTTGTAGCGTCATACCCAAGAATACTCGAGGCTGTAATCGCTGCCAAAGGTGCTTCAACAAAGTACTGAGTAAAGGGTCTAAATACTTCCGTAAATGTAATATTTGAGGTTTTTATTTGTAATATACTTACAAAATTTCTAAAAAACAATCTTTTGCCTTGTCATTATGGGGTATTGTGTGTAGATTGATGAGGTGAAAAAGCAATTGAATCAATTTTAGAATAAGGCTGTAACATTACAAAATGTGGAAAAAGTGAAGGGGTCTGAATACTTCCCGAATGCATTGTATGTACAAGAGGATGTGGATAACACATATTGGTTAGTACAATATATTCTGGTAACAACGTTATTATATATACACACAAACATTTTACTGTGCAAAAATAAGTTATTCACCAGTTATTTAACTTATTCAATACTGTATTGTACCATTTCTCATACTATGATCATTTAAAGGGGAATGTATAAAAATATAAAAAGTAGAATATAAAACTTTTTTTTTTAGGAACCATCTTCCACAGACCTTCCTCTATAATGTCCTAGAATGGCCCTTGTCAAGAAACAGACCTAAGCTGCATCCCAATTCTCCACCCTTCTCCCGAAGCGTGCACTTGCACATTACCCATCATGGTGGCAGAAACGTCCTCCAGCCAACGCTTACAGCAATCCAGTGCTTTTAAATCCATGATGGTGTACACTTAGGGAGGAGAACTGGGATTCAACAGTAGCTTGTAGGACAGGGTGTAGAGGCTAGGACAGGGTGTAGAGGCTAGTGCAGGGTGTGGAGGCTAGTGCAGGGTGTAGAGGCTACAGGCTGATTCTGAACAGGGTCCTCTTTGTTAATCTTTCTATCAGAATCAAGTGGCTTACTGTGTAGCCTAGCCTAGTCTACTGAGTAGCGTAGCCTGATATGTAGCGTAGCCTAGCCTACTGTGTAATGTAGCCAAGCCTACTTTTTAACATTATATGGGGCATCATAAGACATGAACAGCCAATCAGGATCTATCACTCAATACTGATTGATATGTTTGTAAAACTCTTGATTTAAAAAATACAAAATAATTCAGAAAAATCCTACAAATGTTTGTCAGTACATGTACAGTTGAAGTCGGAAGATTACATACACTTAGGTTGGAGTCATTAAAACTCGTTTTTCAACCACTCCACAAATTTTTTGTTAACAAACTAGCATTGGCAAGTCGGTTAGGACATCTACTTTGTGCAGGACACAAGTCATTTTTCCAACAATTGTTCACAGACAGATTATTTCACTTATAAGTCAGAAGTTTACATCCACTAAGTTGACTGTGCCTTTAAACAGCTTGGAAAATTCCAGAAAATGATGTCACGGCTTTAGAAGCTTCTGATAGGCTATTTGACATCATGTGAGTCAATTGGAGATGTACCTGTGGATGCATTTCAAGGCCTAACTTCAAACTCAGTGCCTCTTTGCTTGACATCATGGGAAAATCAAAAGAAATCAACCAAGACCTCCACAAGTCTGGTTCATCCTTGGGAGCAATTTCCAAACGCCTGAAGGTACCACGTTCATCTGTACAAACAATAGTACGCAAGTATAAACACCATGGGACCACGCAGCCCTCCTACCGCTCAGGAAGGAGACGCTTTCTGTCTCCTAGAGATTAATGTACTTTGGTGTGAAAAGTGCAAATCAATCCCAGAACAACAGCAAAGGACCTTGTGAAGATGCTGGAGGAAACAGGTACAAAAGTATCTATACCCACAGTAAAACGAGTCCTATAAATTGACATAACCTGAAAGTCCGCTCAGCAAGGAAGAATCCACTGCTCCAAAGCCAGACTACGGTTTGCAACTGCACATGGGGACAAAGATCATACTTTTTGGAAAAATGTCTTCTGGTCTGATTAAACAATAATAGAACTGTTTGGCCATAATGACCATCGTTACGTTTGGAGGAAAAAGGGGGAGGCTTGCAAGCCGAAGAACACCATCCCAACCGTGAAGAACAGGGGTGGCAGCATCATGTTGTGGGGGTGCTTTGCTGCAGGAGGGACTGGTGCACTTCACAAAATAGATGGCATCATGAGGTAGGAAAATTATGTGGATATATTGAACCAACATCATCACATCAGTCAGGAAGTTAAAGCTTGGTCGTAAATGGGTCTTCCAAATGGACAATGACCCCAAGCATACTTCCAAAGTTGTGACAAAATGGCATAAGGACAACAAAGTCAAGGTATTAGAGTGGCCATGAGAAAGCCCTGACCTCAATCCTATAGAACATTTGTGGGCAGAACTGAAAAAGCATGTGCGAGCAAGGAGGCCTACAAACCTGACTCAGATACACCAGCTCTGTCAGAAAGAATGAGCTAAAATTCACCCAACTTATTGTGGGAAGCTTGTGGAAGGCTACCCGAAATGTTTGACCCAAGTTAAACAATTTAAAGGCAATGCTACCAAATACTAATTGAGTGTATGTAAACTTCTGACCCACTGGGAATGTGATGAAATAAATAAAAGCTGAAATAAATCAATCATTCTCTCTCCTATTATTCTGACATTTCGCATTCTTAGAATAAAGTGGTGATCTTAACTGACCTAAAACAGGGAATTTCTACTTGGATTAAATGTCAGAAATTGTGAAAAACTGAGTTTAAATGTATTTTGCTAAAGTGTATGTAAACTTCCGACTTCAACTGTATGTCCTCCTCCAAACATTCAAACAACTACAGCAGTTTAGGTCAACAATAAAAATAAATTTCATATTAAAGTTAAAGACAAATGGGTTGATCAGCACCACCAATTGTAAAATAGCTGGTATAGGCATAACATTATAAAGCTCCATCATAAAATATTATTAGTCTATTATTTCCTTAACTTCCTCAATCATTACTGATGGGCCTCATAGGTGGCATGTAGTCTAGCGGTTGGAGTGTTGGACCAGTAACCGAAAGGTTAAAAAAATCTGCTGATGTGCCCTTAAGCAAGGCACTTAACCCTAATATGCTCCAGGGGTGCTGGACTGTTATGGCTGACCCTGTAAAACAACACAATTCACTGCACCTCTCTGGTGTAAGTGACAATGAAACACATTTGTGTATATGTTGTATTAAAACCATTGGTTAAGACAGCACATGATAATATATGTTACACTATATTAATGCAGCAGAAAGTGCCTGGACCTGTTACCATATTAGGCTATGGGAGAGAGAGCTCTGGAGTGAAGCTTCCCCTAGTTACAGATCTAGGATCAGCTACCCTTCCGCCAATCCATTAGTGGGGAAACTGGAGTGTCCGTGACAGCCAATCAAAAAGGAGGCTCATTTGAATCGCTGTTCCCGGGACGGTCATCACAGTCCCTTGTTGTAGGTCACCACCTTGCTATTGGTTGCCATGGCAATTTCAGGCTCAAGCTGAGACACCTCAATCTATTGACATTGAACCAGAGAAAGAGAAGTAAGTACACAATACGCCTACCAGTACTCTGCAACACCTAATAGCCCTTCACAGTACCTCCAAACCCAAAACCTTTGTAGTTCGTTCTTAATTACAAGTGAAGAAGGAAATGACAAGTGAAGTGTGTGTGAGGTGAATTCCTCCCCAGCTGTCCAGGCACCCTCCAGGGATAGCAGCAGCAGTAGTACCTGAGACATCTGTGGGAATAGGCTGATGGCCAGGGGCAGCGAGAGGCTGAAGGTAGCCAGACACACCAGGCTGTGGATGGGCAGCAACAGCCTCCGATTCGTCTGCAGGAATGGAAGTCTAACAGACATGAAGGGAAGCACACATTTTGATATTGCCATTTCTATGGAGTACAATCTCAACACTAATACAATATTTCTTACACACGATTCCAATAGTAATTGTCAACAAGACAAAAAAATGTATACCACAGACTGTTGATCTGTAATAAACATTGTCCTATCCAGGGCCCCGTTTCTCAGGCTTTTGGTATTTCAACTGATACTATCCTGACATTAATGCAGGGACTTGACAAGGCAGTACACTAAATATTTCTGACCCATCTAGAAGCATGACATACTTTTCTAGGTAGGACATGATGATGGGAGGAAGGACAAAGATTGGCATCGGGAGGACCACTCTGGTAAAGGCAGTTTCCATAATTGCCTGGGGGGAGAGAAAAATATTCTGCACATGATTCAATTCAAAATATTGCAATGTGTTGGGATAAATTCCCCCTCATGAGATTAGGATATGGCATATGTGGAAAAAGGCATAAATATGTTAGACTAATAATAAATCATCAAATAAACCTGTTGTTTATTCAACCTCATATGATGAATCATACTGACTTCAGTAGTGGACAGACTATTCAGAAACGGATTCTCCACACAAAAATAAAAATTTCGCATTGAATATACAATACTAACAGTTTACAGACAACATATTTTGTCAGGAACACATCAAATAAAACACTAGAATGGTCATATATCGACAACGTGATAACAGGACGGCCATCTTGGTCAGGGTATCTTTCAGTCTAAAGACCCCTCAAATTTGGTAAAATATTGCATTTGATATATCTGCACAGTATGTTTGATAGCTAGCTAGCCAGTCAGTTTTTGTGGAATGATTTCATACATTTAATGGCCAGGAAGGAAACAGTGTTTTTATACAGGCTAGTGTGAGTTCCGATAGCCAGCCACTCACATGTTTGGCTGCAATCTTTGAGGAGCCCACCACGTTCCCATTTCCGTCCAGCACGTCGATGCCCTCCGACAGCTCATTGTGCCTCATGAGGCCCACATTGCAAATGTTGGCACTGGCTGAGGAAGTGGAGAAGACTGGTTGTGAAAGTGCCGCCGCATAACATTCAGCTGACATTGAGACCTACCTGTTAAAAGACTGTAAAAATGTGTCTTTCATCCCTCCCATCCTTGAAGTAATCACTAATCCAACGACTAGACTACTTTAAAAATGGAAGGAAGTATAGATGCATTTTAAGAGTATTCCAACATGGCCAACGCATACATTTCACATTAATTTGTTTGGAGGATTCCACTTCAGCAAGTGATTTCTATAGACCAGCCCTCAGTAAGGACAGGTTTCACATGTACAACTAGGGAGAGCTTACAGTATAACCTTGTCAACATTGAACAGTGATCTAGGTAGTAGGAGGATAGCTATTAGCTACACAAAGCTAACCACACAAATCTTAGGGAGTGAACGTTATATATAATAAAAGGATTACATGGAGAAAAATCAGGCTTCTCTAAAATGAAAATGGATGGCCATCCCTTCAGCAAAATATATTTTACCGAAACTCTCCCTGAACGTTTGAAAAGAAACAACTGACCATCCCCTATACCCAAAATAATAACAAAACAAAAAAAGTGGATAGCAGAAAACATGTCTACAGTTTCCCCTCACATCTTGGATAGACCAGAGCCTTAGATGTGCAGGTTACGAAACTGTTCTTCATCCAGTAAGCATTACATGGCAACACAGACATTTTGATAGAGCAGATGGCTGAGGGCCAGAAGGTTGTGGGTCCACAGATCACCATGCACAAGAGTAGGGGTGGAAAGAGCTCCTTTAGATTAATGCAATCTCCTTTAGATTAATGCAATGCTTTTATCATCGTATTTGCAGGTCCAAGAAAAAAGTGCCTTTTATAAAAATTTCATGCAGTTCCACGTCATTTTACATATCAGAATGTTTATTTATACCACACAAATTACAGGCTAAATTGAACTAGGCAAGTCAGTTAAGAACAACATATTTACAAAGACAGCCTACTCCGGCCAAACCCGGACAACTCCGCCCTATGGGACTCCCAATCATGGCCGGATGTGATATGGCCTGGAATCGAACCAGGTACTATAATGACACCTCTTGCACTGAGATGCAGTGCCTTAGACCATTGTGCGACTCGGGAGGCCAAATCAGTGTGCCTTGTTTGCAACAAAACTGTCCGTTTACAAAGACGTCATTATGAATCTTTCAAAAGCTAGGCCTACCTTTCCACCCCAGGCAGAGTAGGCCTACCGACGCAGAATAATGTAAGCTTTATCTGCTGGCTACTCTTCTTCTGTGGCTCAACCCAACGAGAGATGGTCACAAGTGTTTCTCAAAAAGCTGTCTGGGTTCAAACATCTTCTATTCTACAGAAAGTGAATAGCTTAATCAATTGATAGTGACAGTAATAAATTACTTCCCAAGCAAAGTAAATTTTTTGTCTCCTCGACTATAGAAGGTTGGTTTGTTTGACATTTAGAGGCTGAGCTACAAACAATGATATCCCCATATGCATTGGAGTCACGGTCTTTCTAGCATAAAGCAACACGGACCAAAGCTCTGCTATAGATCCATTTATTTTCTTCAAAATTTAAGCTAACAAGGGGCAGGTCTGTGATTTTCGCCATTTTCTTTAATAAAAGGTAGGCCTATGGCATACCCTCTCATAGCCCCTCAATTCGAGTCTTGGTTTGAACTTAACAGCCGTTCACTGACACGAAGGTAGGCTATTTAAAGAGTGCATGGTGGGTGGAGGATATAGCAGCCTATAGCCTAATTTCGTCATTCAAACAGATAGGCCTACCTCTTATTTCTTAAATAGGAATAAATAGGCCCCAACACAAATCTTGTTGGTAGTAAAGTGTAATTAAAATGAGGACTGTTGAAATGAATTATGCCTACTCGAATTTGCCGATTGATTGTGCTATGGCTGCCGCTTCAAGGTTCAGAACCACAATGTAAGTTACTAGAATCTGGCATACATTTAAACATATACAGTTGAAATCAGAAGTTTACATACACTTAGGTTGGAGTCATTAAAACTCGTTTTTCAACCACTCCACAAATTTCTTGTTAACAAACTATAGTTTTGGCAAGTCGGTTAAGACATCTACTTTGCGCATGACAAAATACATTTTTCCAACAATTGTTTACAGACAAATTATTTCACTGTATCACAATTCCAGTGGGTCAGAAGTTTACATACACTAAGTGCCTTTAAACAGCTTGGAAAATTCCAGAAAATGATGTTATGGCTTTAGAAGCGTCTGATAGGCTAATTGACATCATTTGAGTCAATTGGAGGTGTACCTGTGGATGTATTTCAAGGTCTACCTTCAAACTAAGTGCCTCTTTGCTTGACATCATGGGAACATCAAAAGAAATGAGCCAAGACCTCAGACATTTTTTTTAGACCTCCTCAAGTCTGGTTCATCCTTGGGAGCAATTTCCAAACGCCTGAAGGTACCACGTTCATCTGTACAAACAATAGTACGCAAGTATAAACACCATGGGACCACGCAGCCATCATACCACTCAGGAAGGAGACGAGTTCTGTCTCCTAGAGATGAACGTACTTTGGTGTGAAAAGTGCAAATCAATCCCAGAACAACAGCAAAGGACCTTGTGAAGATGCTGGAGGAAACAGGTACAAAAGTATCTATAGAGACAGTAAAATGAGTCCTATATCGACATAACCTGAAAGGCTGCTCAGCAAGGAAGAAGACACTTTTTGGAGAAATGTCCTGTGGTCTGATGAAACAAAAATAGAACTGTTTGGCCATAATGACCATCGTTATGTTTGGAGGAAAAAGGGGGAGGCTTGCAAGCCGAAGAACACCATCCCAACTATGAAGCACGGGGATGGCAGCATCATGTTGTGGGGGTGCTTTGCTGCATGAGGGACTGGTGCACTTCACAAAATAGATGGCATCATGAGGTAGGAAAATTATGTGGATATATTGAACCAACATCTCAAGACATCAGTCAGGAAGTTAAAGCTTGGTCGCAAATGGGTCTTCCAAATGGACAATGACCCCAAGCATACTTCCAAAGTTGTGGAAAAATGGCTTAAGGACAACAAAGTCAAGGTATTGGAGTGGCCATCACAAAGCCCTGACCTCAATCCTATAGAACATTTGTGGGCAGCACTGAAAAAGCATGCGCGAGCAAGGAGGCCTACAAACCTGACTCAGTTACACCAGCTCTGTCAGGAGTAATGGGTAAAAATTCACCCAACTTATTGTGGGAAGCTTGTGGAAGGCTACCCGAAACGTTTGACCCAAGTTAAACAATTTAAAGGCAATGCTACCAAATACTAATTGAGTGTATGTAAACTTCTGACTGGGAATGTGATGAATGAAATAAAAGCTGAAATAAATAATTCTCTCTATTATTCTGACATTTCACATTCTTAAAATAAAGTGGTGATCCTAACTAAGACAGGGGATTTTTACTAGGATTAAATGACAGGAATGGTGAAAAACTGAGTTTAAATGTATTTGGCTAAGGTGTATGTAAACTTCCGGCTTCAACTGTATGTATGTATGTATGTATATATATATATAAATATATATATATATATATATATATATAAATATATATATATATATATATATACATATATACATATATACATATATACATATATACATATATATATACATATATGTATATACATATATACATATATACATATATACATATACGTATATATATATATATATACATATATACATATATACATATATATATATACATATATGTATATGTATATGTATATATATATACATATATACATATACATATACGTATACGTATACGTATATGTATATGTATATATATATATATACGTATATACATATATATATATACATATATATATACATATACATATATATATATATATATATACAT
Source organism: Salvelinus fontinalis (assembly GCF_029448725.1). NCBI lineage: Eukaryota > Metazoa > Chordata > Actinopteri > Salmoniformes > Salmonidae > Salvelinus > Salvelinus fontinalis. The sequence goes on along the minus strand of NC_074670.1, from coordinate 56,091,253 downwards.
ATACATATACATATATACATATATATATATATATATAGCAATGGTGAACCCCCCCCAAAAAATATATATTACATATATTTTTGCAATATTTAGATTTTTTACTTATTTTTTTTTTAACAAACAAATATCAACAATCAAAAGAGGAATAGTCACATGCAAACAAGCATACATAAACTATTTACATTGCCAGGAATCCTAAACTAACAAACATATTCATTAAGAATAAAAGTTTTAATTGCCTTTTTTTAAATATATGTAAGCAGTGACATATTGTTTAAATTCAATTATAAAGTGAACAAAACGTTTTTCTGAATTGGACCATTTGCATTTGTGAATATTAAATGTACCTAATATTATTAGCAGTTCAATTAAATATCTTCAGTCAGAATTTCTGAAATAAATCATATCAAAATCTTTAAAATTGTACAACCTGTCCTGTTTTCTTTGTAACAAAGTTCTGTATGTCAATTCCAAAAAAGTATACTATAAATATAGGTAAAAACAAATAATGGTCTCCTTCTCCATTCCAAAGAAATCACAACTTGAATCTTTCTAAAACATGTTTCACAGGATAAATTATATGTAACATTTTGAATGAAACATGCTTTACCTTGTTACTGATACAATATTTGATAGAAATTTTAGCAAGTTATTTAACTGAAAAAATCTTGCTGAGGGAAATGTAGTATCACAAACAATATTACTAATCTGTTCATTACTACATTTATCTTTGAGGATATTAATATTGCTAATGAATATATTTGAATGTAAATCTGTTACATCAACCACAGAGAAGAAATGTATATATTGGAGTCGCATAGAATTTGCAACAACAACAAAAATTCTGGGTTATTGGAATTCTAAACGTATCAAAAAATTCCCCATATGAGAGTAGATATCCATCCTCATTCAGTAACTGACCAACCAAAATAAATGTATTCTCAAACCAGTTCCGAAAAAAACAAACTTATTTTTAATTGTATATCTCTGTTGTTCCATAGAAAGTATCTGTGTGGGGGACAATTATGTTTATACGCTAACATCCAAGCTAAAAGTGCCTGACTGCTTATGAAATTTGGCCAATTTTATTGAGATTTTATAAACATCAAAATTACACGGAAGCAGAAATTCTAAACCACCACCAGTCAAATAAATACTTAGGGTAGACATTCCAAATACTGTCCTGGGTGGCGCAGCTGTCTAAGGCACTGCAGTGCGTGAAGCGTCACTACAGATCCGGGTTCGAGCCCGGGCTGTGTTTGCAGCCGGCCGCGACCGGGAGACCAATGAGGCGATGCACAATTGGCCCAGCTTTGTCCGGGTTAGGGGAGGGTTTGGCCGCCCGAGATGTCTTTGTCCCAACGCGCTCTAGCGACTCCTGTGGCGGGCCAGGCGCATACACGCTGACACGGTCGCCACGGGTTAAGCAAACAGTGTGTCAAGAAGCAGTGCAGCTTGGCAGGGTCGTGTTTTGGTAGACGCATGGCTCTCGACCTTCGCCTCTCCCGGGTCCGTACGGGAGTTGCAGCGATGGGACAAGACAAACTACCAATTGGGTACCAAGAAATTGGGCAGCAAAAGTGGTAAAAAAAAGTTTTTAAAAATAAATATAAAAATCTATTATTTAGAGTATTGAAATGTAAAACCTCAAGACCTCCTTGTTCTTGGGTAATACTGAGAATATATTTCCATAGATATTGAGGCTTGTTCTGAATCTGGCTTATTTTGAGGTCATTAACTCTGATAAATACATCATGGGCAATAAACATGACTTTTAATCAAATCTATCAAAGTTGACCTCTGGTCCTCATCCTCCTCACTCTCTCCTTCTCAAATTGAACATAGGCTAGTCCACGACACAAGATTTAAAAAAATGTGTGCTCTGTAGGTCTAATCACATATTAGTTTTGGAAAGAAGCTTTTGACTCTCTTCCTGAACTGCCACCGTATTCCTACACAGCACAGCCATTGATTAGGCAGCACACAAAACAGTTTTTGATCAGCAAGAGCAGAGCAGGCCAGGGCTCAGGGTTGGAATATTCATTGCAATGTGTAATGCAGCCTAGTTGTATTTACACCATCCCAGCAGCTATCTTAGAAATATAACTTTGCTCTGAGCATGCACTTGGCAGTATATAGTCTATAGCCTATGGATCATTTGATTGAGACCACACTAAATATTCTATAGACACTTAATATTGCACGCCCAGCGGAGAATCAGAGATGAGGGGTGGCATCGGGCACACATCGATGTGTAGCCTAATAAGCAACTAATTCTAAAACACTGAGAAATATAGAAATGTCATCAATAACAAATTACATGACCATCCCTGGACTATATATTATTATTTTTTAACTTAACCTTCCCCTTAACTGACATTGAAAAGCATGACCCTCCCCATTATCCTCTAGGTAACCCTTCTGTACATTTTTATCCATCCCTTTTGAGGAGAAGTCAACAGCAAAACATCAGCAAGGACATTTTATAAGCCTGCAAAACTCTGCCTCCTCTGACACCAGTTTATTTGTAGCTCTTGTTAAAGGTGATTTATCCATGTGAGGGATGCAAAGGGGGAGACCTACATACAGGAGAGGACAGAGAATGAACCCAAACGTAAATGGCAGTATTTATTTGCACCTGTAGCTCATATTACATTGTGGTAAACGGGTGTCTAGATTTTCACATTAATACTGTCATGATAATCACTTAATAAATCATTATTTATGAATACATACCCACAGCTGGGAAAGGGATGAGTCTCTTTATGATTATTTGGGTTGCTGGACTCAACCTGTTGGCTCTCTGAATCAGTACATTCAGTCCCACCTAAACACAGCAAAAACTTTAGGATAAACCCTCAACTAAATGAGGTACTGTTTTACACCTGTCGTATCCTATGCATGTGGCAAATAAACTTTGAAACTTAAACCTATTCAACTTGTAGCACCTATGTTATTACATATAACACAAATAGGCAGGACAGAATCCCTGCTCTGAGACTGAATATTAATTACCATAAATGTATAATAAATCAACAACTGACCGCAAGGGAGACAGCACTGGTCACAGCTCCGAAGTAACCTTGAAGAAACGTGGATGTTGGTGTAGGCTAATATGAACAACAACATGAATGACTTAGTATTTCACAGCCTCTCACATAAGTCTAACGCTGGCTTGAATACCAAAACTCTAAATAGAAAATGGACACTTCGACATCAGCCATATGTGCAAAACACTTTTTTTTTAGGGCAAACCATAGCAAAACATTTCTTATTGCAAGTCCAGGTAATCCCTCCCTGTTTCAGTCAATTGTATTCTGTTTGGGCCTAATAAACATGACCCATGGTTAAATAGGTCATTATTAATACAACATCACAATAAGGTGCAGAGAGTTTCAATTTGCCTGCTGGGGAGAAATTCATTGCTGTATAACTCTGATGATGGAACTAAAAGTGCATTGTTTTGCATTGAATAATCTGAAATTTGTAGTTCTGACTATGCTCTTCAAGAGGTGATAATGCAATAAAATAGTTCACATTTATTTAACAATCCCTTGAAAACGGAACGTACTTGTCAATGGTTTTAGCTGAGCTGGGGTTCTCCTTGCCCTAGGCTACCTTAGAAACATCCTAGGCTACCTTAGAAACATCATACGCTACCGTAGAAACATCATACACTACCTTAGTAGCATTGCGGTTTGAGTAGTTGACACAGGCATTGTGACTTTGGTTCAGCCACTGAAAGGAAAAAAAACATTCAGTAAAATTAAAGTACATCAGTTAACAGAACTGGAAAGGAGAGCATATCCAATGAAAAGGTGTCTTGGCATTTTTTTACCTGCCAAAAAATAGTAGATACCACAGTCTGATTTGGAAGAAGAAGGCCCACAACCTAGATGACACCAGATAGGGAGACAATAGTTCAACTACGTTCTTACATTGCCTCTATCAGATCCAGAATGACGGCTTCCATTAGCTCTGGTCATGTCGTTAGCGCACATTCCTCTACTAATTGCAGTAAAGCACACTAAAACCCTGGACCAGAGCTAAGCTTCCATCTACCCCAAGAAGTCAGTAAAGACAATGTATAATTAAACAAATGGCCAAAGTTGAATATTCTTTCCATAGATACATATGAAATACAGTCATATTTCATATAAGACTTACAATTGGTGTTCCAAATGGGACATAACCTGTTTAGATACAAAATAATATAAAATCAGTGTAAAAATGACCAGTAACAAAATAAGTCACTGTCGAAAATCTTCATTCGGAAGTCATACCTGACATTCGGAAAGGCATGAAGATCTTCTCTCCTGTGTCAGGATGAATGATGGCCTGCATACAGATATGAGATATAGAGTGTAACATCATCATCATGCTGCCAAGAGGAGAGGGGGAATGTACTGTATGGCAATAAATGCATGGGGTCAAAATGGGGTCAAACTGCTTTATACAAAGCAGACGTGCACCAAAACTTACCTGCTTCACCTTTTGGGCTTCCCATAGCTAGAGAGTCAAAAACAACATCTGTGTCATTTCAGAGCAGTGAGGGAAAATTTTGGGCTGCTAAATGTAAGGAGTATGCTACAACTACATATTGCAAGCGTCACAAACAATATGCTTGTAAACAAAAAACCTCTTTGGAATAGTACAGTGCCTTCAGAAAGTATCCATACCCCTTGACTTACTCCACATTTTGTTGTGTTACAGTCTGAATTCAAAATGGATTAAATAAAACATTCTCATCCATCTACACACAATACCCCATAATGACAAAGTGAACAAAATATTTTCAGAAATTGTTGCTAATATATTGAAAATGAAATACACAAATATCTCATAGCTGAGTAAATACTTTGTAGAAGCACCTTTGGCAGCGATTACAGCTGGGTGTCACGCCCCCTGACCATAGTTTGCTTTGTATGTTTTGTTTGGTCAGGGTGTGATCTGAGTGGGCATTCTATGTTGTATGTCTGGTTTGTCTATTTATGTGTTTGGCCTGATATGGTTCTCAATCAGAGACAGGTGTTTTGCGTTGTCTCTGATTGGGAACCATATTTAGGTAGCCTGTTTTGTATTGTGGGTTGTGGGTTATTGTCTGTGTGTTAGTTGCTTGTGTCTGCACTATTAATTATAGCGTCACGTTCGTTTTGTTGTTTGTATTAGTTTGGTTAGTGTTTCTTCTTAAATAAATAGAAGAATGAACGTTACCTCGTTTCAACAACCCGGTCGCATTCCGCTTCGCTCCACGGGTAGTATCACATTTCATTTCATTACAGTACAACGGTTTGACTTGTTTGATCTTAGCTAGCTACATAGCCGTCTTTGTATCAAAGATAATTGTGTAGTTTAGAGCGATTTTCTAGGTTAGCTAGCCAGCTATTTTCGTCCTTTTAACGTAACGTAACGTAATCAACACTGCTAGCTAGCCAGCTAGCCACCTAATAGCGGCACTGTAGAAACTATTACATTCAACGGAACAACGGAACGACTTGATTAGTGTAGTGTTAGCTAGCTACATAGTTGTCTTTGCTGTCTTTGTATCTAAGATAACTGTGGAGTCTAGAGTAATTATCGGTTAGCTAGCCAGCTATTTTCGTCCGCCGCGCTGCCGTTCTCCTACCTAGTCAACACTGCTAGTCAACACTGCTAACACTGCTAGCTAGCCAACTTCTACCGAATAGCAGCACTGTAGAAACTATTACATTACAACGGAACGATTTGATTAGTGTAGTGTTAGCTAGCTAGTGTTAGCTAGCTACATAGTTGTCTTTGCTGTCCTTGCATCTAAGACAATTGTGTAGTTTAGACTAATTATCTAGCCAGTTACCGAGGTTACCTAGCCAGCTATCGAGGTTACCTAGCCAGCTACACTTTCAAACAAAGTCAACAACACAGCCACTGCTAGCTAGCCTACTAGCTAGCCTACTTCAGCAGTACTGTATCATTTTAATCATTTTAGTCAATAAGATTTTTGCAACGTAAGCTTAACTTTCTGAACATTCGAGACGTGTAGTCCACTTGTCATTCCAATCTCCTTTGCATTAGCGTAGCCTCATCTGTAGCCTGTCAACTATGTGTCTGTCTATCCCTGTTCTCTCCTCTCTGCACAGACCATACAAACGCTTCACACCGCGTGGCCGCAGACAGCCTAACCTCCACCCACGTGGAGTTCCAGGTCTCCGGTAGCCTCTGGAACTGCCGATCTGCGGCCAACAAGGCAGAGTTCATCTCAGCCTATGCTTCCCTCCAGTCCCTCGACTTCTTGGCACTGACGGAAACATGGATCACCACAGATAACACTGCTACTCCTACTGCTCTCTCTTCGTCTGCCCACGTGTTCTCGCACACCCCGAGAGCTTCTGGTCAGCGGGGTGGTGGCACCGGGATCCTCATCTCTCCCAAGTGGTCATTCTCTCTTTCTCCCCTTACCCATCTATCTATCGCCTCCTTTGAATTCCATGCTGTCACAGTTACCAGCCCTTTCAAGCTTAACATCCTTATCATTTATCGCCCTCCAGGTTCCCTCGGAGAGTTCATCAATGAGCTTGATGCCTTGATAAGCTCCTTTCCTGAGGACGGCTCACCTCTCACAGTTCTGGGTGACTTTAACCTCCCCACGTCTACCTTTGACTCATTCCTCTCTGCCTCCTTCTTTCCACTCCTCTCCTCTTTTGACCTCACCCTCTCACCTTCCCCCCCTACTCACAAGGCAGGCAATACGCTTGACCTCATCTTTACTAGATGCTGTTCTTCCACTAACCTCATTGCAACTCCCCTCCAAGTCTCCGACCACTACCTTGTATCCTTTTCCCTCTCGCTCTCATCCAACACTTCCCACACTGCCCCTACTCGGATGGTATCGTGCCGTCCCAACCTTCGCTCTCTCTCCCCCGCTACTCTCTCCTCTTCCATCCTATCATCTCTTCCCTCTGCTCAAACCTTCTCCAACCTATCTCCTGATTCTGCCTCCTCAACCCTCCTCTCCTCCCTTTCTGCATCCTTTGACTCTCTATGTCCCCTATCCTCCAGGCCGGCTCGGTCCTCCCCTCCCGCTCCGTGGCTCGACGACTCATTGCGAGCTCACAGAACAGGACTCCGGGCAGCCGAGCGGAAATGGAGGAAAACTCGCCTCCCTGCGGACCTGGCATCCTTTCACTCCCTCCTCTCTACATTTTCCTCTTCTGTCTCGGCTGCTAAAGCCACTTTCTACCACTCTAAATTCCAAGCATCTGCCTCTAACCCTAGAAAGCTCTTTGCCACCTCCTCCCCCTCCCCCCCCCTCCTCCCTCTCTGCAGATGACTTCGTCAACCATTTTGAAAAGAAGGTCGACGACATCCGATCCTCGTTTGCTAAGTCAAACGACACCGCTGGTTCTGCTCACACTGCCCTACCCTGTGCTCTGACCTCTTTCTCCCCTCTCTCTCCAGATGAAATCTCGCGTCTTGTGACGGCCGGCCGCCCATCAACCTGCCCGCTTGACCCTATCCCCTCCTCTCTTCTCCAGACCATTTCCGGAGACCTTCTCCCTTACCTCACCTCGCTCATCCTTGACCGCTGGCTACGTCCCTTCCGTCTTCAAGAGAGCGAGAGTTGCACCCCTTCTGAAAAAACCTACACTCGATCCCTCCGATGTCAACAACTACAGACCAGTATCCCTTCTTTCTTTTCTCTCCAAAACTCTTGAACGTGCCGTCCTTGGCCAGCTCTCCTGCTATCTCTCTCAGAATGACCTTCTTGATCCAAATCAGTCAGGTTTCAAGACTAGTCATTCAACTGAGACTGCTCTTCTCTGTATCACGGAGGCGCTCCGCACTGCTAAAGCTAACTCTCTCTCCTCTGCTCTCATCCTTCTAGACCTATCGGCTGCCTTCGATACTGTGAACCATCAGATCCTCCTCTCCACCCTCTCCGAGTTGGGCATCTCCGGCGCGGCCCACGCTTGGATTGCGTCCTACCTGACAGGTCGCTCCTACCAGGTGGCGTGGCGAGAATCTGTCTCCTCACCACTGGTGTCCCCCAGGGCTCTGTTCTAGGCCCTCTCCTATTCCCGCTAAACACCAAGTCACTTGGCTCTGTCATAACCTCACATGGTCTCTCCTATCATTGCTATGCAGACGACACACAATTAATCTTCTCCTTTCCCCCTTCTGATGACCAGGTGGCGAATCGCATCTCTGCATGTCTGGCAGACATATCAGTGTTAATGACGGATCACCACCTCAAGCTGAACCTCGGCAAGACGGATCTGCTCTTCCTCCCGGGGAAGGACTGCCCGTTCCATGATCTCGCCATCACGGTTGACAACTCCATTGTGTCCTCCTCCCAGAGCGCTAAGAACCTTGGCGTGATCCTGGACAACACCCTGTCGTTCTCAACTAACATCAAGGCGGTGGCCCGTTCCTGTAGGTTCATGCTCTACAACATCCACAGAGTACGACCCTGCCTCACACAGGAAGCGGCGCAGGTCCTAATCCAGGCACTTGTCATCTCCCGTCTGGATTACTGCAACTCGCTGTTGGCTGGGCTCCCTGCCTGTGCCATTAAACCCCTACAACTCATCCAGAACGCCGCAGCCCGTCTGGTGTTCAACCTTCCCAAGTTCTCTCACGTCACCCCGCTCCTCCGCTCTCTCCACTGGCTTCCAGTTGAAGCTCGCATCCGCTACAAGACCATGGTGCTTGCCTACGGAGCTGTGAGGGGAACGGCACCTCAGTACCTTCAGGCTCTGATCAGGCCCTACACCCAAACAAGGGCACTGCGTTCATCCACCTCTGGCCTGCTCGCCTCCCTACCACTGAGGAAGTACAGTTCCCGCTCAGCCCAGTCAAAACTGTTCGCTGCTCTGGCCCCCCAATGGTGGAGCAAACTCCCTCACGACGCCAGGACAGCGGAGTCAATCACCACCTTCCGGAGACACCTGAAACCCCACCTCTTTAAGGAATACCTAGGATAGGATAAAGTAATCCTTCTGAACCCCACCCCTTAAAAGATTTAGATGCACTATTGTAAAGTGGCTGTCCCACTGGATGTCATAAGGTGAATGCACCAATTTGTAAGTCGCTCTGGATAAGAGCGTCTGCTAAATGACTTAAATGTAAATGTAAGAATGTATTCACTTCACGCTGCGCCTTGGTCCTACTCTCTTCCACATTACGACGATCGTGACACTGGGAGTCCTTCTGGGTAAGGTACTAAGAGCTTTGCACACCTGGATTGTGCAACATTTGCCCAAGCTCTGTCAAATTGGTAGACAACCATTTTCAGGTCTTGCCATAGATTTTGAAGCATACTGAACAAAAATATAAAACGCAACATGCAAAACTTAAAGATTTTACAGAGTTACAGTTTATTTAAGGATATCAGTCAATTTAAATAAATTCATTGGGCCCTAATCTATGGATCTCACATGACTGGGCAGGTGTGCAGCCATGGGTGGGCCTGGGAGGGCATAGGCCAACTCACTTGGCAGCCAGTTCCAACCACTGGGGAGCAAGAATTTAGGACAAAAAGTGAATTGCTTTGCCGTGGCGTGTATTCATGGATGCCAAGGGAAGCCAGGCTTCCGCAAACAATTCCAAGACAAAAAGAAAAAAACATACAAAATAATTTATACTTCGTCTCTCTGTGTTCCATACATTTCCATCAATTCACAAGAGGCTGCTGAATGTATCTTACCGGAGAAAGCATCAGAGCAAACAAAACAGCATTCCTCTGTCTCAGTAAGTGTAGGGTATCTATCTGAAGCTGTCTGGTCAGAAAGAGTATGACATTGTTGCCCCCGTAGCATTGTATGCAAGGGAAGCCAGCGAGCATTTGGGCTCCCTTGATAAAAAAAACTAATAAACCAATAACCATTGAGCTAAACTGAGTAATCTCAGCTGTGAATGGTCCTGCAGCATCGGGGGGGAAAAAATAGGTCAATGGAAGTCAGTTTGGATTTGGCTTCAGACCAATTACGTCACAAGCCAAACGTCATTATTGACAGAAAAAAACTTGAATTGTTGCATCTCGTTGTGTTGTTGTCCTCTGGTGGCTAGCTAGCTAAAATCATCCCTTTTCTAAATTAGCCATGGATGGAGATAGAGATTTGGACTTGTGGTTTAACTTAATTCTCTGTACTGGGCAATGATTATAACGCTGATTCTGATCCAACCATAAATTCATACATTGTGACCCTGGCCTGAGAGGATGGAAGTTCCACATGTAGCTAGATGTAGAATACTAATGTTAACTAGATGGCCTGGCGTATCGCTGCCCATGAAAAGGAAGTTAGGCTAACAAGCAACTATTTTAGCCAGGTAGCCCAGGACAACAAAAACTAAAAGTGTGTACTGTATGACATAGTCATAGACCGTTTAGGCAACATGAAGAGGATGGCATTGGCGTTTCTCTACAAGTAGCGTGAGTAAACATGTTTTCTTCTACTTGCAAACACACACAGAGAGAGAGAAATCCATACCATGCACAGCCACATCATATTTACCTTACCAAAAACGATTTAGTCCAATCAATGTATCTTTTCGTTGTCACTGGATTAGACTAAGCATAGGGGATTAGAGGATGAAATGTTGAAGTTGAAATGGTGCTGGAATAGTCGAGGCAGCTCCTGTTTTCTTTGTGACTTCTGGTAACTCTCCGTGGTTCTAAATCAATAGCTGTTTAGTAGTCCGAAAATGTCTGAAACATTACCTTGCTTGACCATGCTGTAGGTCATGTAACTTATTTGTTACATGCAACATGTTTTGTGGTCTTCACCGGACAGATTTTGCTCTCCGGTTATGTAATGAAACAAATGTGTGGTTGGATTTATTCTACCACTGTCTTGTTATTGTCTCGGCCTTAGGCCTATATATAACGGCATCAAGGCATATGAACTAATTATAGAGCAAACAACGCAATTATCACAACACATAAGTTGTAATACACCTTTATTATCCTGAATTAGCTTCCCCTGTGATTTTACCCATGCATCGCTACTGTTGCTTTACCAATCTTTTTTGCAGTATTACTTTAGTGCCTTCTTGCAAACAGGATGCATGTTTTGGAATATTTGTATTCTGAAAAGGCTTCCTTCTTTTAACTCTGTCAATTAGGTTAGTATTGTGGAGTACCTAAAATGTTGTTGATCCATCCTCAGTTTTCTCCTATCACAGCCATTAAACTCTAACTGTCACCATTTACCTCATGGTGAAATCCCTGAGCGGTTTCCTTCCTCTCCGGCAACTGAGTAAGGAAGGACGCCTGTATCTTTGTAGTGTCTGGGTGTATTGTTACACCATCCAAAGTGTAATTAATAGCATTTTACCCATCTACCAATAGGTGCCCTTCTTTGTGAGGCATTGGAAAACCTCCCTGGTCTTTGTGGTTGAATCTGTGTTTGAAATTCACTGCTCAACTGAGGGACCTTACAGATAATTGTATGTGTTGGGTTCAGAGTTGAGATAGTCATTCAAAAATCATGTTGAATGCCTAGTTAAATAAAGGTAAAAATAAAAGGGGTTGAATAATTATTAACTCAATACATTTAAGCATTTTTTCAATTTGAATGAATTTGTAAAAATGTCAAAAATATATATTTCCACTTTGACATTATGGGGTATTTTAATCCATTTTAAATTCAGGCTGTAACACAACAAAATGTGGAAAAAGTGAAGGTGTATGAATACTTTCTGAAGGTACTGTAAATAATCTAACACTGACAAATGAATTTTTATAGAAAAAACTCACCTGCAGATCTGTAACTCTTGGTGGTAGTGTTCCATGTTTAAACCCTTACCTGTAGATCTGAAACTCCCGGTGGTAGTGTTCCATGTTTAAAACCTCACCTATAGATCTGAAACTCCCGGTGGTAGTGTTCCATGTTTAAAACCTCACCTGTAGATCTGAAACTCCTGGTGGTAGTGTTTCATGTTTAAAACCTCACCTGTAGATCTGAAACTCCCGGTGGTAGTGTTCCATGTTTAAAACCTCACCTATAGATCTGAAACTCCTGGTGGTAGTGTTCCATGTTAAAAATCTCACCTGTAGATCTGTAACTCCCAGTGGTAGTGTTCCATGTTTAAAATCTCACCTGTAGATCTGAAACTCCCGGTGGTAGTGTTCCATGTTTAAAACCTCACCTGTAGATCTGTAACTCCCGGTGGTAGTGTTCCATGTTTAAAACCTCACCTGTAGATCTGAAACTCCCGGTGGTAGTGTTCCATGTTTAAAACCTCACCTGTAGATCTGAAACTCCCGGTGGTAGTGTTCCATGTTTAAAACCTCACCTGTAGATCTGTAACTCCCGGTGGTAGTGTTCCATGTTTAAAACCTCACCTGTAGATCTGTAACTCCTGGTGGTAGTGTTCCACATTTAAAATCATCCAGGAGTTTGACGCATTCTTTCAATCGTCTCTGGAGAGAAGTGTAATTTGAGTCAACAAGAGAATTAACAGTAGGTAGTTAGGTTTCTTCTTAATGTGTTATCTTAGAGAAGGACTAGGTAATGGCAGTTCTGGCAAATGTCAGATGGGCCGGCCCATCGTTAGCCCAGGGGGCCTGTCTAAATTGTTCATTTTTTTGCGAATAACTATAATGATTTGGCTAATTATAGGGACGTTGGGGGGGGGGGGGGGGGGGGGGGGGGGGTTCTGTTGTGTGAGAAATTCTCTTCCAAGTCCGTCCCTGTGTTATCAGATTAAATTCCAGATCTACAGTATAATCTACAGTGGACGGCATTCTCCTGTTGCCACAGTTCAAGTCTCATATTCAATCAGAAAGTCAGTGAAAGGCCACATTTTTTGTATCTCTTACAAAAACTACAGCTGATTTACTAAAACAGTATGTGGATGGATGTTTTCAACTGTACCTTACCTCAGACACAAAGAGTGTGCCGGGGTCGATGATCGCTACAAAGTGTCTCAGCCGGCCAAGAAAGGTACTCTGGAAGCGAGAAAGAGCCTAGTTAATTATTGATGAGCTAACCATACAGTACAGCCAGACGTCTTGGCTCGTTCAGTGTAACAGTGTCTAGGTCTGCCGAATAAGTACTTTACGTGCGGCCATGGGCTCCGATAGTTCTGGCAGTGTACGATTTTTGGGGCCTTTATCGTGTAGTATGGCTGGTGTTACGAGACTATACTGACCAATAGGAACATGGCCAGCACTGTGTATGCACACAATAATATGATCATTGTGAATAGTCAGATTAATATTTATATTGTGGGGTTTTTATAAGGTTTTTGACATGCTTAACTAACTATAAGCTTGTAGGGCTTCTTATGCATTAAAGTTTGAATTGCTGACTCTTGTGAACCTGCATTTTCCATTGTTCTCACTTTTACCAGTGCTCAGGGCCTAACCATGAATATCAGCCTGAAATGTGTGTGTTAAAGAGAGCGCTGTACTGTGTGAAATGCAGTACTACTGATACATTTGTATGCAACAAATGTATCAGTAGTGTGGGCGCTGTACTATGTGGCCGAGACTGTGCTAATCTTAGAGAGACACAGGAGGGGGGTGAATCAGGAGACTGCTGACCAGACAATAACAGATAAACTATACACACGAAAAACATATGTGAGGTTCTGAGTTATGCACTATAACCCAATACTATAACAAAAGTGATTAGCAACTGTATTATATGTGATTGAATACTATAACAAACGTGATTGGATATTGATAACCTGTTGGCCTGGGCGCCTGGATGTCTGTGTGTGTGTGCTGGAAGTAACAGTTAGCTCAGATAAGAAGCTGGGAAGCTGTAGTTAGCCTTGAGCGACAATGTATACAGGTGCAGATATCTCAGACAATGTTATAAAACTGTCTGACCCCAGTCTCTGGGGTGAAGGAGCGTAATCTACACAGCAACAGCGAAAGGACACCAGAAAGCGCAAAGAAGCTGGGACCAGCTTATGTGCCAACATCAACGATAGGCTGGGTGAGTCTAAACCACGCCCAGTCTCTACTCTGACAGGCCGGCTCGGAAGCGGGAACTATCTCTGTCACGAGTATAATATATTATCTTTGTCAGAAACAAATCAGTTCTCTGTCTTATCCTGCGTGATGAAACATTGAACCCGTATATACGGAAATTGTATTTGCCATTTATTAACTTTTGAATTAAACAATTATTTTAACCAAGTTCAGGTGTGCTAGTGTTCCTATCTCAGTTTAACTTTCGCAACCCTAACAATAGTTTGATTTAAACTGTGCACGAAGAATGATTTACCTACTAATCTTGTTAACATGACATCTGAAATCAAGCTCCATGATTGGATTTTGATAAATGCACAAAATAGCCAATCAAAATAAACGTTCTACTACAGCTCCCCATGTTATTTTGGGGAATCCTTTTTGATTCCGAGTTCAGACATATAAAATGTATGTGAATTATTTCTACGATGCATCATTTCAGTCGGCTAACCTTGCAAGCCAATTGCAGAATAAAAGGGGGAAAGAGGGAGAGGACATCTTCAACGGCTACGCATGTTGTCAGTGATGCACTGAGTGCACTGTTAAAATAGAAAGACTCAAAACACCATCATTGTCTAGTAAAACCATGAAAAGTAGTGCACGTAAATGGAGATCTGGCGTTTGAATGTAAACCTAATGTATGTGTTATGAAATAGTAAATGCATTTCAAAACAGAATGGAAGTACTCTGAAACACCCAATGTGGTTCTTCAATCTGCATAATTGTGCTTTTAAGAGAGTTGTGAAAACCCTTTTGGTGATTCTGTGTATTCTGTGTATACCCCGAGTGGCGCAATAGTCTAAGGCACTGCATCTCAGTGCCTTAGGCGTCACTACAGTCCCTGGTTCGAATTCAGGCTGTATCACATCCGGCCATGACTGGGAGTCCCATTGGGCTGCGCACAATTGGCCAGCGTCGTTGTAGACCGTCATTGTAAATAAGAAGTTGTTCTTAACTGACTTGCCTAGTTAAATAAAAAGGTAAACAATACAAATAAAGTAAAAAGGCAGCATCAAAACACAAAAACAATGGTTTTGGCAGACTGTCTCCCATACAATCAAAATGTTTTTAATGGTTTTTATAACATAACTATTGATTGATGATGATTTTCAGTCAATATTTTGATCAACATTTTAAAGAATAATTTAAAATTTTGACACTAATTATAGGCTACAGTTGCTAGGCCCGTGAGATTATAAATAATGGTACAATCAAGACGTTTTGAACTATGGAAGATATAGCAGTAACGTGAACGTGTGTAAAGTGGGCAGTCATGTGAGAAGGTCAAATCAAATTTGATTTGGATTTGATTTGTTGTTTATTCCCTGCTCTTTTACAGTGTTTATAAACTCATCAGCAATTCCAAAAGGTCAAGTGTACAGCATTATGCTCAAACAAAGGACACAAGAAAATATATTTTTGTGAGAACAAAAATTACAATGTTTCTCCAGGATAATAATTACAAAACATGATTTTGACACTTCAAGTGCTTTATCTTTTCAGATTACCAAAATTACATAGCATTAACAGGTCTTTCACATTTTTATATTGATAAAGTAAGACAGTTCAAAGATTTGTAAGGTATTTATCATATTAATATTCTTAAAAATCTACAGAAATATGGTATTATTTCTGACATTCATTGGGGGGAAAAAATACTGCTAATGTCAGCAGTAGCAGACATACAAAACTTCAGTCCAGGGATCAATGCGATCCACTAGTCATCCATTACGTTAAGGTTTCGTCTCCTTTAAGGTGGTGACAGCTCAGTCGTCACTAGTTTTAGTTTTACAAAGCACTTCATTTTTAACAGTGTGGGTGGGTCCAAGAAGGACAAAATTCAAACCACCCGATACTTTACTTTATTGAATACCATTAATGTTGCATAGTCACATCTTCAATAATCCGGTCCCACTCTAAAGATCACTTTTAAGGCTCAAGGAAGCCTTCATAAACCCTTTAATAAGGCCTACAGTGAGGGGGGAAAGTATTTTATCCCCTGATGATTTTGTACGTTTGCCCATTGACAAAGAAATGATCAGTCTATAATTTTAATGGTAGGTTTATTTGAACAGTGAGAGACAGAATAACAACAAAGAAATCCTGAAAAACACGTCAAAAATGTTATAAATTGATTTGCATTTTAATGAGGGAAATAAGTATTTGACCCCTCTGCAAAACATGACTTAGTACTTGGTGGCAAAACCCTTGTTGGCAATCACAGAGGTCAGACGTTTCTTGTAGTTGGCCACCAGGTTTGCACACATCTCAGGAGGGATATTGTTCCACTCCTCTTTGCAGATCTTCTCCAAGTCATTAAGGTTGAGGCTGAAGTTTGGCAACTCGAACCTTCAGCTCCCTCCACAGATTTTCTATTGGATTAAGGTCTGGAGACTGGCTAGGCCACTCCAGGACCTTAATGTGCTTCTTCTTGAGCCACTCCATTGTTGCCTTGGCCGTGTGTTTTGGGTCATTGTCATGCTGGAATACCCATCCACGACCCATTTTCAATGCCCTGGCTGAGGGAAGGAGGTTCTCACCCAAGATTTGACGGTACATGGCCCCGTCCATCGTCCCTTTGATGCGGTGAAGTTGTCCTGTCCCCTTAGCAGAAAAACACCCCCAAAGCATAATGTTTCCACCTCCATGTTTGACGGTGGGGATGGTGTTCTTGGGGTCATAGGCAGCATTCCTCCTCCTCCAAACACCGCAAGTTGAGTTGATGCCAAAGAGCTCCATTTTGGTCTCATCTGACAACAACCCTTTCACCCAGTTGTCCTCTGAATCATTCAGATGTTCATTGGCAAACTTCAGACGGGCATGTTTATGAGCTTTCTTGAGCAGGGGGACCTTGCAGGCGCTACAGGATTTCAGTCCTTCGTGGCGTAGTGTGTTACCAATTGTTTTCTTGGTGACTATGGTCCCAGCTGCCTTGAGATCATTGACAAGATCCTCCTGTGTAGTTCTGGGCTGATTCCTCACCGTTCTCATGATTATTGTAACTCCACGAGGTGAGATCTTGCATGGAGCCCCAGGCCGAGGGAGATTGACAGTTCTTTTGTGTTTCTTCCATTTGCGAATAATCGCACCAACTGTTGTCACCTTCTCACCAAGCTGCTTGGCGATGGTCTTGTAGCCCATTCCAGCCTTGTGTAGGTCTACAATCTTGTCCCTGACATCCTTGGAGAGCTCTTTGGTCTTGGCCATGGTGGAGAGTTTGGAATCAGATTGATTGATTGCTTCTGTGGACAGGTGTCTTTTATACAGGTAACAAGCTGAGATTAGGAGCACTCCCTTTAAGAGTGTGCTCCTAATCTCAGCTCGTTACCTGTATAAAAGACACCTGGGAGCCAGAAATCTTTCTGATTGAGAGGGGGTCAAATGTATTTCCCTCATTAAAATGCAAATAAATTTTTAACATTTTTGACATGCGTTATTCTGGATTTTTGGGATTTTTTGGTGTTACTCTGTCTCACTGTTCAAATAAAGCTACCATTAAAATTATAGACTGATCATTTCTTTGTCAGTGGGCAAACATACAAAATCAGCATGGGATCAAATACTTTTTTCCCCTCACTGTATATGGATGGCCCATGGCTCAGAAATCACCCAGAAAAAAATCCCATGTTATGCAAAGGGTGACAAAAGGGTTATGTCACATTATGTCACACAAGTACCAGATGTAGGGACTTTTTATAATCACCCTTTCTGTAGTATAACATTACTCATAGATGCTTTGTAAAGTCATGTAGGGCTTACGAAAACTTTATGAATGCTTTAATACATTTTAGTCATAGTCATTTAGCAGTTGCTTTTTATTAACGTGTTGTTTGTCTAAAGTGGGACCCTTAATTCAACATCAAAATACTTAACATCTCATTTCACATGACTTGATGTGGATTGAATCAAAGTGATTAACTTCTCTAAGATATGTGTAGCTTTAATGTCCCACTCTAACGTCCCACTTGGCCAAAATCCAGAAAAAAAATGTATCACGCCAAATTCAAATATATTACTATAAAAAAATCAATCTTTCATGAAATCACACATGAAAGACACCAAATTAAAGCTACACATGTTGTGAATCCAGCCAACATGTCTCATTTCAAAAAGGATTTACGGGGAAAGCACACCAAACAATTATTTTTGCTCAGTACATAGCCACAGAAAAACACAGCTATTTTCCCAGCAAAATATAGTAGTAACAAAAAGCAGAAATAGAGATAAAATTAATCACTAACCTTTGAACATCTTCATCAGATGAAACTCATAAGACATCATGTTACACAGTACATTTATGTTTTGTTCGATAATGTGCATATTTATATCCACAAATCTCAGTTGCGCCATGGCGCCATGTTCAGAAATGCCTCCAAAATATCCAGAGTAATTACAGAGAGCCACGTCAAATAACAGAAATACTCATCATAAACTTTGATGAAAGATACATGTTTTACATAGAATTAAAGATACATGTGTTCTTAATGCAACCGCTGTGTCAGATTTAAAAAAGAAACTTTATGTAAAAAGCACACCATGCAATAATCTGAGACGGCGCTCAGATTTAACAACATTTCATACGAAATTACATCATAAATATTCCCTTACCTTTGATTATCTGCATCAGAAGATAGTTCCTAGTTCCACAATAAATCGTTGTTTTGTTCGATAATGTCCATTACTTATGTCCAATTAGCTAATTTTGCTAGCATGTGTAGTACACATGTCCAAACGCTCGAGATGCAGGCAAACATCGGACGAAAACTTCAAAAAGTTATATTACAAGTCAAATAAACTGGTCAAACTTAGTAGAGAATCAATCTTCAGGATGTTGTTATCATATATATCCAATAACGTTCCAACCGGAGCATTCTTTTCAGTCTCTATAAGTAATGGAACGCATGACGATATCATGAGGAAAGTGTGTGACCAAGAACTGGCACTCTGCCAGATCACTGACTCAAACACCTCCCATCCGGTCCCACAACACAGCATAAGCTACATTCCACGTTCTACTGACTGTTGACATCTAGTGAAAGGCGTAGGAAGTGCAAACAGATCCATATGTTACAGGGAATTGAATAGGCGATGACTTTAACATCGACCACTCTCAGAATTCTCACTTCCTGTTTTGATTTTTTCTCAGGTTTTTGCCTGCCATATGAGTTCTGTTATACTCACAGACATCATTCAAACAGTTTTAGAAACTTCAGAGTGTTTTCTATCCAATAGTAATAATAATATGCATGCATTAGCATCTGGGACAGAGTAGGAGGCAGTTCACTATGGGCATGCAATTCATCCAAAAGTGAAAATGCTGCCCCCTTTTTCAAAGAAGTTAACCTGCTAATTGTGTAGAGTTCAGTGATTTAATGTTTAGGGGATACAAAGTAAGACAGAGCAGCTGTGTGGGTTGACTCTTAAGACACAGTGCAAGAGCTGCTAGCAAACATGCAATCTTTGGATGAGTTACTGGGAAGATTAAACAACCAACGGGACATTAAAAACTGTAACATCTTATGCTTCACGGAGTCGTGGCTGAACGACAACAATATCAACATACAGCTGGCTGGTTATACGATGTACCGGCAGGATAGAACAGCGGCATCTGGAAAAACAAAGGGCGGTGGTCTATGTCCAGGTGAAGTCGGAAGTTTACATACACTTAGGTTGGAGTCATTAAAACTAGTTTTTCCAACCACTCCATGAATTATTTGTTAAAAACTATCGTTTTGGCAAGTCGGTTAGGACAGCTACTTTGCGCATGACACAAGTAATTTTTTCAACAATTGTTTATAGACAGATTATTTCACTGTATCACAATTCCAGTGGGTCAGAAGTTTACATACATTAAGTTGACTGTGCCTTTAAACAGCTTGGAAAATTCCAGAAAATTATGTCATGGCTTTAGAAGCTTCTGATAGGCTAATTGACATAATTTGAGTCAATTGGAGGTGTACCTGTGGATGTATTTCAAGGCCTACCTTCAAACTCAATGCCTCTTTGCTTGACATCATGGGAAAAATCAAAAGAAATTAGCCAAGACCTCAGAAAAGAAATTGGAGACCTCTACACGTCTGGTTCATCCTTGGGAGCAATTTCCAAAAGCCAGAAGGTACCATGTTCATCTGTAAAAACAATAGTACACAAATATAAACACCATGGGACCACGCACCAATCATACCGCTCAGGAAGGACACGCGTTCTGTCTCCTAGAGATGAACGTACCTTGGTGCGAAAAGTGCAAATCAATATCCCAGAACAACAGCAAAAGACCTTGTGAAGATGTTGGAGGAAACAGGTACAAAATAATCTATATCCACAGTAAAACAAGTCCTATATCGACATAACCTGAAAGGCCGCTCAGCAAGGAGGAAGCCACTGCTCTAAAACTGCCATAAAAAAGCCAGACTACGGTTTGCAACTGCACATGGTGACAAAGATCATACTTTTTGGAGAAATGTCCTCTGGTCTAATGAAACAATAATAGAACTGTTTGGCCATAATAACCATCGTTATGTTTGGAGGAAAAAGGGGGAGGCTTGCAAGCCGAAGAACACCATCCCAACCGTGAAGCACGGGGGTGGCAGCATTGTGTTGTGGGGGTGCTTTGCTGCAGGAGGGACTGGTGCACTTCACAAAATAGATGGCATCATGAGGTAGGAAAATTATGTGGATATATTGAAGCAACATCTCATCACATCAGTCAGGAAGTTAAAGCTTGGTCGCAAATGGGTCTTCCAAATGGACAATGACCCCAAGCATACTTCCAAAGGTGTGGCAAAATGGCTTAAGGACAACAAAATCAAGGTATTGGAGTGGCCATCACAAAGCCCTGGGCTCAATCCTATAGAAAATGTGTGGGCAGAACTGTAAAAGCGTGTGTGAACAAAGGGGCCTAAAAACCTGACTCAGTTACACCAGCTCTGTCAGGAGGAATGGGCCAAAATTCACCCAACTTATTGTGGCCCACTGATGAAATATATCACTCTCTACTATTATTCTGGCATTTCATATTCTTAAAATAAAAGTGGCGATCCTAACTGACCTAAGACATGGAATTTTTACCAGGATTAAATGTCAGGAATTGTGAAAAACTGAGTTTAAATGTACTTGGCTAAGGTGTATGTAAACATCCGACTTCAACTGTATTTTTGTAAACAACAGCTGTTGCACGATATCTAAGGCAGTCTCGAGCTATTGCTCACCTGAGATAGAGTTTCTCATGACAAGCTGCAGACCACACTACCTACCGAGAGAGTTTTCATCTATATTCTTTGTAGCTGTTTACATACCACCACAGTCAGAGGCTGGCACTAAGACAGCATTTAATGAGCTGTATTCCGCCATAAGCAAACAAGAAAACGCTCACCCAGAGGCGGTGCTCCTAGTAGCCGGGGACTTTAATGCAGGGAAACTTAAATCAGCTTTACCAAATTTCTATCAGCATGTTAAATGTGCAACCAGAGGGAAAATAACTCTGGACCACCTATACTCCACACATAGAGATACATACAAAGCTCTCCCTCGCCCTCCATTTGGCAAATCTGACCATAATTCCATCCTCATGATTCTTGCTTACAAGCAACAATTACAGCACGAAGCACAAGTGACTAGATGCTAAGCTACAGATCGTGGACTTCAGGAAAC
The DNA here is from genome assembly GCF_029448725.1 of Salvelinus fontinalis. Lineage (NCBI taxonomy): Eukaryota > Metazoa > Chordata > Actinopteri > Salmoniformes > Salmonidae > Salvelinus > Salvelinus fontinalis. The sequence goes on along the minus strand of NC_074670.1, from coordinate 56,069,643 downwards.
AGCAGAGGGAGCACCCCTTATCCACATCGATGGGACAGTAGTGGAGAAGGTGGAAAGTTTTAAGTTCCTCGGCATACACATTACAGACAAACTGAAATGGTTCACCCACACAGACAGCAAGGTGAAGAACGCGCAACAGCGCCTCTTGAACCTCAGGAGGTTGAATAAATTTGGCTTGTCACCAAAAACACTCACAAACTTTTACAGATCTTTTACAGACTTTTACAGATCGAGAGCATCCTGTCGGGCTGTATCACCGCCTGGTACGGCAACTGCTCTGCCCACAACCGTAAGGCTCTCCAGAGGGTAGTGAGGTCTGCACAACGCATCACCGGGGGCAAACTACCTGCCCTCCAGGACACCTACACCACCCGATGTCACAGGAAGGTCAAAAAGATCATCAAGGACAACAACCACCCGAGCCACTGCCTGTTCACCCCGAATTCATCCAGAAGGCGAGGTCAGTACAGGTGCATCAAAGCTGGGACCGAGAGACTGAAAAACATCTTCTATCTGGCCATCAGACTGTTAACCAGCCATCACTAACGTTGAGAGGCTGCTGCCAACATACTGACTCAAATCTCTAGCCACTTTAATAATAAAACATTGGATGTAATAAAAGTATCACTAGTCACTTTAAACAATGCCACTTTATATAATGTTTACATACCCTACATTACTCATCTCATATGTATATACACTGTACTCTATACCATCTACTGCATCTTGCCTATGCCGTTCGGCCATCGCTCATCCATATATTTATATGTATATATTCTTATTCATTCCTTTACACTTGTGTGTATAAGGTAGTGGTTGTGAAATTGTTAGATATTACTGCTAGGTCGGAATTAGAAGCACAAGAATTTTGCTACGCTCACATTAACATCTGCTAACCATGTGTATGTCACCAATAAAATTTGATTTGATTTGATACAGGACTGTTTTTCTAGCACAGACTGGAACATGTTCCGGGATTCCTCCAATGGCATTGAGGAGTACACCACATCTGTCATTGGCTTCATCAGTAAGTACATCGATGACGTCGTCCCCAAAGTGACTGTACGTACATACCCCAACCAGAAGCCATGTATTACAGGCAGCATCCACACTGAGCTAAAGGCTAGAGCTTCCGCTTTCAAAGAGCGGGACTCTAACCCGGAAGCTTATAAGAAATCCCCCTATGCCCTCCAACGAACCATCAAACAGGCAAAGTTCCAATATAGGACTAAGATCGAATCACCGGCTCTGACGCTCGTCGGATGTGACAGGGCCTGCAAACCATTACAGACTACAAAGGGAAGCACAGCCGAGAGCTGCCCAGTGACACGAGCCTACCGGGCGAGCTAAACTGCTTCTATGCTTGCGTTGAGGCAAATAACACTGAAACGTGCATGAGAGCACCAGCTGTACCGGAAGACTGTGATCACACTCTCCGCAGCCAATGTGATTAAGACCTTTAAACGGGTCAACATTCACAAGGCCGCAGGGCTAGACGGATTACAGGGACGTGTACTGCGAGCATGCGCTGACCAACTAGCAAGTGTCTTCACTGACATTTTCAACCTCTCCGAGTCTGTAATACCAACATGTTTTAAGCAGACCAGCATAGTGCCTCTGCCTAAATGACTACTGACCTGTAGCACTCACGTCTGTAGCTATGAAGTGCTTTGAAAGGCTGGTCATGGCTCACAACACCATCATCCCAGAAACCCTAGACCCACTTCAATTTGCATACCGCCCAAAAAGATCCACAGATGATGCAGTCTCTACTGCACTCCACACTGAACTTTCCCACCTGGACAAAAGGAACACCTATGTGAGAATGCTATTCATTGACTACAGCTTAGCGTTCAACACCATAGTGCCCTCAAACTCATCACTAAGCGAAGGAGCCTTGGACTAAACACCTCTCTCTGCAACTGGATCCTGGACTTCCTGACACATCCACCCCTCTGATCCTCACCACAGGGGCCCCTCAAGGATGTGTGCTCAGCCCCCTCCCGTACTCCCTGTTCACTCATGACTGCATGGCCAGGCACGACTCCAACAACATTATTCAATTTGCCGATGACACAACAGTGATAGGCCTGATCACCGACTTCAACGAGACAGCCTATAGGGAGGAGGTCAGAGACCTGGCCGTGTGGTGCCAGGACAACAACCTCTCCCTCAACGTGATCAAGACAAAGGAGATGATTCTGGATTACAGGAAAGGAGGACCGAGCACGCCCCCATTCTCATCGACGGGGCTACAGTGGAGCAGGTTGAGAGCTTCAAGTTCCTTGGGGTCCACTAACAAATTAACATGGCCCAAGCACACCATGACAGTCGTGAAACGGGCACGACAAAACCTATTCCCCCTCAGGAGACTGAAAATATTTGGCATGGGTCCTTAGATCCTCAAAAAGGTTCTACAGCTGCACCATCAAGAGCATCCTGACTGGTTGCATCACTGCCTGGTAGTCAACTGCTCGGCCTCCGACCGCAAGGCACTACAGAGGGTAGTGCGAACGGCCCAGTACATCACTGGGGCCAAGCTTACTGCCACCCAGGACCTCTATACCAGGTGGTGTCAGAGGAAGGCCCTAAAAATTGTCAAAGACTCCAGCCACTCTAGTCATAGACTCTTCTCTCTGCTACCACAAGGCAAGCGGTCCTGGAGCACCAAGTCTAGGTTCATTAGGCTTCGAAACAGCTTCTACCCCCAAGCCATAAGACTCCTGAACATCTGGTCAAATGGCTACCCAGACTATTTGCATTGCCCCCCCTACGAGGGGCTCGTAAGTAAGCATTTCACTGTAAGTTTGTGCTTGGCGCATGTGACTAATAAAATTTGATTTGAGGAGCACTTGAGCATATTTTCTTCACCGCAGTCAGAATTGTCATTACTTGGTGGTGAAGCATATCACTTTTGAGGTCCCCTTACTAGAGGGGCCTGGCTGAACATTGTGTGCCAACAGTTTGAAAAGGCCTGATGGCAGTGCATGCCAAGAGTCTTTTGGCAACCAGATGGACTGAAACATTTCAGCTTCAGTCAGATGCCTTCGAGCCATTTATCACTTACAGAGGGCAGGTGACGAAAGGCAAGAGAGGAGTGCTAATTTCTCCATCTTCATTATCTTTCCTACATTCAGTTTTAATTTAAAACACGCTCCTCAACCTCTCATGACATGTAATTGTGAAGAACGTAGTAGCTACCATTCTGTAAATCTGTGTATCCTTTCATTATTCAGTGTCCTCACAGCCCCTAGACTGTATAATGTCCTCACTGCCCATAGACGGTATAATGTCCTCACTGCCCATAGACGGTATAATGTCCTCACTGCCCATAGACGGTATAATGTCCTCACTGCCCATAGACGGTATAATGTCCTCACTGCCCATAGACGGTATAATGTCCTCACTGCCCATAGACGGTATAATGTCCTCACTGCCCATAGACGGTATAATGTCCTCACTGCCCATAGACGGTATAATGTCCTCACTGCCCATAGACGGTATAATGTCCTCACTGCCCATAGACGGTATAATGTCCTCACTGCCCATAGACGGTATAATGTCCTCACTGCCCATAGACGGTATAATGTCCTCACTGCCCATAGACGGTATAATGTCCTCACTGCCCATAGACGGTATAATGTCCTCACTGCCCATAGACGGTATAATGTCCTCACTGCCCATAGACGGTATAATGTCCTCACTGCCCATAGACGGTATAATGTCCTCACTGCCCATAGACGGTATAATGTCCTCACTGCCCATAGACGGTATAATGTCCTCACTGCCCATAGACGGTATAATGTCCTCACTGCCCATAGACGGTATAATGTCCTCACTGCCCATAGACGGTATAATGTCCTCACTGCCCATAGACGGTATAATGTCCTCACTGCCCATAGACGGTATAATGTCCTCACTGCCCATAGACGGTATAATGTCCTCACTGCCCATAGACGGTATAATGTCCTCACTGCCCATAGACTGTATAATGTCCTCACTGCCCATAGACTGTATAATGTCCTCACTGCCCATAGACTGTATAATGTCCTCACTGCCCATAGACAGTATAATGTCCTCACTGCCCATAGACAGTATAATGTCCTCACTGCCCATAGACTGTATAATGTCCTCACTGCCCATAGACGGTATAATGTCCTCACTGCCCATAGACGGTATAATGTCCTCACTGCCCATAGACGGTATAATGTCCTCACTGCCCATAGACGGTATAATGTCCTCACTGCCCATAGACGGTATAATGTCCTCACTGCCCATAGACGGTATAATGTCCTCACTGCCCATAGACGGTATAATGTCCTCACTGCCCATAGACTGTATAATGTCCTCACTGCCCATAGACTGTATAATGTCCTCACTGCCCATAGACTGTATAATGTCCTCACTGCCCATAGACGGTATAATGTCCTCACTGCCCATAGACTGTATAATGTCCTCACTGCCCATAGACGGTATAATGTCCTCACTGCCCATAGACGGTATAATGTCCTCACTGCCCATAGACGGTATAATGTCCTCACTGCCCATAGACTGTATAATGTCCTCACTGCCCATAGACTGTATAATGTCCTCACTGCCCATAGACTGTATAATGTCCTCACTGCCCATAGACTGTATAATGTCCTCACTGCCCATAGACGGTATAATGTCCTCACTGCCCATAGACGGTATAATGTCCTCACTGCCCATAGACTGTATAATGTCCTCACTGCCCATAGACTGTATAATGTCCTCACTGCCCATAGACAGTATAATGTCCTCACTGCCCATAGACAGTATAATGTCCTCACTGCCCATAGACTGTATAATGTCCTCACTGCCCATATGTGTAGCTCTGTTTTGTATGGCTGGGTGAAGAGAACAGGCTCCATGTGAGAAGACCGATTTAATTATGCATGTGCTTCAGCTCACCAGAGAATACAAAACACAGCTAGCAGAGATGTGTCACGTGCAGCTGCAATAAGAGAGACAGGGAGATTTATGCTGATTCACGAGATGGCCTAATTGTAACTGCTTTGATGCAATAAACTGAAAATGTTACTGTATATTACTGTGCTGAAGGTTTTTGGGGCACAAAAAAAGGTGGATGTTCTATTTGTGAAACAATGAAACTGTCCCTCGCCCACTGATAAATGCAGTGTTTGACATATGAATGGATGCTTGTAATGACGAAATTCCAAATTTTGAAATGCAGGATGACTCAATGATTTTTGGAACAATTCACATGAACAAAATTGTTTGTGTTTTGCAATTGCATCAGAGGTTGCAAAATGGAAGTCTAAATAGACTGTTATTAAGCCTCTTGGCGCTGAGAAGAGACTACTTGGTACCATGCAATATCCTGATGAAAATTACTATCATCAGTTATCTGTGAGGGATTGGGTTGGTTCCAAGAGAAGGCGCAAGTGTCCCTTATTGATTGTCTTCTTGTTATTCCACCTCCATGCATTTTGATGAGAAATGTCTATAAAATATATAAAAAGGCAATAAAGATGGCCAGACAATAACAATAATAAGACTCTCTTTGGACTTTGTGCTTTACTATTTCAGCAGGTAAATAATTTCCTTATAACATAATATTGCATTCACAGCTGTTTTAATATAGGCTAGCCTCGAACACTGAATTCCACTATACAAGGCCAATTACAAGTGAGGTTACAGACCTTTTAATCTCATTAATTGCCAGCGGTCGTGAACGGTTTCCAAAAACAGAGTTGCAATTTGAGCCAACGTGAAGGTCACATTATCGGTCTAGTTGACCACTGCAAGTGCATAATCAATTCACAGGACGGACATTTTAACGCATATGCTAAAGAGAAGGACAGACAGAAATTACAATATGAGATAACCCAGACTCTTAGGAGCTTCACTCTCTGATTTAGCCAACAGTTTGGAAGATGCATAATATTCTACAAAAATCAGAAATTAAAGTGTTTTTCGCTAAACTTATTTAAAATGGGTGGAAGCGGGAAAAAATGATTTAGGAAAATGAAGAGCCTTCTAATACTGAACAAAAATATAAACACAACATGTAAAGTGTTGGTCCCATGTTTTATGAGCTAAAATAAAAGATCCCAGAAATGTTCCATATGCACAAAAAGCTTGTTTCTCTCAAATTGTGCACACATTTGTTTAAATCCCTGTTAGTGAGCATTTATTATTTGCCAAGATAATCCATCCATCTGACAGGTGTGGAATATCAAGAAGCTGATTAAACAGAATGATTATTACATGGGTGCACCTTGTGCTGGGGACAATAACAGGTCACTCTAAAATGTGCAGTTTTGTCACACAACACAATACCAAAGATGTCTCAGGTTGAGAGAGCGTGCAATTGACATTCTGACTGCAGGAATGTCCACCAGAGCTGTTGCCAGAGAATTTTACATTCATTTCTCTACCATAAGCCACCTCCAACCTCTTGGGGTTATGGTATGAGCAGGCAGGCATAAGCTACAGGCAACGAACACAATTGTATTTTATCGACAGCAATTTGAATGCACAGAGATACTGTGACAAGATCCTGAAGCCCATTTTTTTTTTAACCTATTTGTGACCAACAGATGCATATTTGTATTTCTAATCGTGTGAAATCCATATATTAGGGCCTAATTTATTATTTCAATTGACTGATTTCCTTATATGAACTGTAAAATCTTAGAAATTGTTGCATTGATATTTTTGTTCAGTGTACATAAGCTACATTCTTAATCGTCACTTTTTATCCCTCTTGAAAGTTTGAGTTTGTGCTAGACATAAAACTGCACAAATGTAGAAATCTATTCCGGATGTCACATAAGAAGTAAGAATAAAGCTATTCTATTTTGGCTGTTCTATTCTATATTAGGTGCAGTCTACTAAGGTTTAATAAATGCTGGGCGCACATGCGCAATAGGTTAATTCAGGACAGAGATTGTAGTTTGTATGCCCTGATATCAGGAGCTGGCTGCGAAAAGTTTGATTAAACAATTCAGAGACAGAAACGAATAGATCAGATGACAAATATTTAAGGAAAGCGAATTGATATACAATCCCTTAAATCAGCTGTAACTGTCAATAGTAAAACAAAACTTAAAATAATTGAGTGAACCTGAATCCTGAAATCAAATGTTGAAGTCGCTTGCAGACAGAGCAGACAGACTCCTCCTCCCTCCCTATAATTATTATGGCCATAGGATGTCCCAGACTGGTCTCATAGACTAGATGTAACATAGTAAACATAAATCCAGGACACTCAAATTAGTATGATATGTTTGGTATGGTTACACAAGATAGAAGGTTACTTATGGCAAAAATGAAAGGAGGGTGGATGGTCAAGTTGGATGGGTGGGCGTATAAGGTGAACATCTAGCAACCCAAAGGTTGCGTGTTCGAATCTCATCATGTACGACTTTAGCAACTTTGAAACTATTTAGCACGTCAGCTAACCCTTCACCTAACCCTTTTAGCTAACCCTTCCACTGATCCTTTAACCTAACAGCTAACCTTAACACCTGACCCTTAGAGCTAGCTAACGTTAACCACAACAAATTGTAATTTGTAACATATCATAAATTTTTCAAATTCATAACATGCTGTACTTTATGCAAATGTGTAACATATTGTACAAATTGTAATTCGTAACATATCATACAAAATGGATGATGGACATCCACAAATTAATACATACCATAAAGTACCACAGTACCAGTCATAATACCCATAAAACCTAGCAGTCAAACAAGGAAATGATAGTTTTGATAACCGTGTGAAACTCCCTAGAGAACAAGGTGACTTATCAATATATTCTCCTGTATTTAACCCCTCAAAATGAAATTCTAATTAGCTGCTGATGTGGCTATCATAAAGAAAATACTAATGCCATGATCTGGACTAGACTGCCGAATTGGGGCAATGGTAAGAATCTCTGGATTAACTATATAATGTTAGCTAAATTTAGTAATGAATAAGTTGGTTACATTTCTTTAAATTGACAATTCTGTTAACTGTCTTGTGCAAGTTTTAAATTGACACAATACCTCTTAGCAAAGGTGTCAACTTGAGATGATATGCAGGAGCTTGCCGGGATTTGTAGTCTTGCATGATGTCTACTTTGATACTAATTAGCATTTTCAAATTTCAGAATAAATAGACCCGAATATATTGATAAATCACCTTGTCCGAGAGAGATTTACATGGTTATCAAAACTTCACAGGGGTAAGCCTGCACAAAATGGGTATTATGACACCTCCACTGTGGGGCTCTATGAAACAGCTTACTAAAATAAGTTTCTCGGATATACGTACAGAATAATACGAAATGCTCTGAGAACACGTTGGATGTCCGCAAAGCATTGATGAAGAAGCTTCAGTATCTAGCTACACTGGGGCGGCCAACCCTGCTATCAACCCCGAAACACATCCTCGCTACTTGTTAATTCCAAGAAAGTAGCATACTTTCATGCATTTACACAGAGCATAAAGATAAATTGCACTACAAAGACAAAACATTTTTTCGAGCGGACACCAGAGGCAACTTTCGCTACAAAGTCAAAAGCTGCGAGCATAACGATGCAGGAACAGGTCGGAGATCTGCAAAAATGTTGTGTTTTGCACCCTTTTCAGAGATAACAATGTGATTAGTAAAAAAAAAAAAAATCCTTTACCTGATCATATCGAGGTCTTCCAAGCTGGAACGCAGGACAGGCTGCATATTGCGCCATGACAGCGAATCAGTTTATTTATTAATGAAGTGAATCATGAAACTGGATTTTTAAGTAGTCAACTAGCTATACTCCCAGTGAAACGGTTGTCACTAGTTACTACAACCACAAAGTCATAAACCCCGCCTATTTCTACAAATTCTCTTCTTAAAATGGGATTTTAAACCTAAACTTAACCACACTGCTAACCTTATGCCTAACCTTCAATTAAGACCAAAAGCTATTTTTTGTTTTCATTCGTTTTTACAATATAGTACTTTGTGACTGTGGAAACCCAGTGAAACGAGTGAAGCGATGAATCGCGATGTTACATGGGAGGTGTAGTTTCTGTCATGTCGCGTTACACAGCGAAAGTCATTCACGATGACTACACATCCCAAAGGACTGATCAGCTGAGGGGTTGCATAATGGTTCTTGTGGTGTGGTCATTCATATATGTTGCATAGATTCTCAGAGGAACCCCGTTGACCCAATTTTACTTGCACAGTGTTGCACTGTCTGTACCACAGGAGGTTGGTGGCACCTTAATTGGGGAGGACTGGCTTGTGGTAATTGCTGGAGCAGAATCAGTGGAATGGTGTCAAATACATCAAACACATGGTTTCAATGTATTTGATGCCATTCCATTCCCTCCTTTCCGGCCATTATTATGTGATGTCCTCCCCTCAAGATACTCCTGTGGCTACACGATTTAGCGACACAATGAGCCTATGAGCCTAGGAGATGGCAGAACACAGCATTATTCACAACACCCAATGGCATTCTTGTAATGAACGTGCTTGTGTAAAGGACCTCACGCTGCATGCTTAGCCAGTACCACTTCCTTGTGATTCGGCTCATACCTGGCGTGAAGCTGATCAAACAATGTTTGAAAAGGGTCCAAATCCAAATGCTGTAGGCTTACTGTACAGTAGGTTAGGGGTACCTCTATTCTGATTTAAGTTTTGCCAGAAATGTTTGACTTAAACCTTTGAGCTTCTGTAATGTCGAAATTTGAATCAAGCCTTGTTATAAAGTTACTAAAAAGACAAGCCATGCATTTTTACATTGGAAAGCTACTCATTCAAAGCTACTTATTCAATGTGTAAACTGATACTAACCTGATATTAGATCATGTGTAACCTTTTATTATTCAGCTGTTCACATCTAAGTAGCTTTTATACTGTGAGACATACATCAATTCAAATCAAACTTTATCTGTCACATGCGCCGAATACAAACAATGCAGTTCAAGAAAGAGTTAAGAAAATATTTACCAAATAAACGAAAGTAAACAATTATAAAAAGTAACACAATAAAATAATAGTAGCAGCAGTGTAAAAACAAATGGGGGTGGGGGGGGTCAATGTAAATAGTCAGGGTGGCCATTTGATTAATTGTTCGGCAGTCTTATGGCTTGGGGATAGAAGCTGTTAAGGAGCCTTTTGGTCCTAGACTTGGTGCTCCAGTAGCGTTTGCTGTGCGGTAGCAGAGAGAACAGTCAATGACTGGGTGACTGGAGTCTTTAACAATTTTTGGGGGCTTTCCTCTGACACCACCTGGTATAGAGCTTCAGGATGGTAGTAAGATTGGCCCCAGTGATGTACTGGGGCCTACGCACTACCCTCTATAGCGCCTTACGGTCAAATGCAAAGCAGTTGCCATATCAGGTGGTGATGCAACCGTTCCGGATGCTCTCGATGGTGCAGCTGTAGAACTTTTTGAGGATCTGGGGACCCATGCCAAATCTTTTCAGTCTTCCGAGGGGGAAAAGGTGCTGTTGTGCCCTCTTCACGACTGTCTTGGTGTGTTTGAACCATGATAGTTCGTTGGTGATGTGGACACCAAGGAACTTGAAACTCTCGACCCGCTCCACTACAGCCTTGTCGATGTTAATGGTGGCCTGTTCGGCCTGCCTTTCCTGTTGTCCACGATCTGCTCCTTTGTCTTGCTCACATTAAAGGAGAGGCTGTTGATCTGGCACCATACTGCCAGGTCTCTGACCTCCTCCCTATAGGCTGTCTTATCGTTGTTGGTAATCAGGCTTACCACTGTTGTGTCGTCAGCAAACTTCATGATGGTGTTGGAGTCGTGTTTGGCCATGCAGTCGTGCGTGGGTGAACATGGGGGGACCGGAAGGGACCAAGCCCGCACCCCTCAGGGGCCCCAGTGTTGAGGATCAGCGTGGCAGACGTGTTATTGCCTACCCTTACCACCTGGGGAGGCCCGTCAGGAAATCCAGGAACCAGTTGCAGAGGAAGGTGTTTAGTCCCAGGGTCCTTAGCTTAGTGATGACCTTTGTGGGCATTATGGTGTTGAACGCTGAGCTGTAGTCAATGAATAGCATTCTCACATACAGTGGGGCAAAAAAGTATTTAGTCAGCCATCAATTGTGCAAGTTCTCCCACTTAAAAAGATGAGAGAGGCCTGTAATTTTCATCATAGGTACACTTCAACTATGACGGACAAAATGAGAAAAGAAATTCCAGAAAATCACATTGTAGGATTTTTATTTATTTATTTGCAGACAAAATTTCTCATTTTGTCTGTCATAGTTGAAGTGTACCTATGATGAAAATTACAGGCCTCTCTCATCTTTTTAAGTGGGAGAACTTGCACAATTGGTGGCTGACTAAATACTTTTTTGCCCCACTGTAGGTGTTCCTTTTGTCCAGGTGGGAAAGGACAGTATGGAGTGCGATTGAGATTGCGTCATCTGTGGGTCTTTTGGGACGGTATGCAAATTGAAGTGGGTCTAGGGTATCCAGGATGATGCTGTTGATGTGAGCCATGACCAGCCTTTCAAAGCACTTCATGGCTACCAGCATGAGTGCTACGGGGCGGTAATCATTTAGGCAGGTTACCTTCGCTTCCTTGGGCACAGGGACTATGCTGGTCTGCTTGAAACATGTAGGTATTAGACTCGGTCAGGGAGAGGTTGAAAATGTGAGTGAAGACACTTGCCAGTTGGTCCGCGCATGCTATGAGTACACGTCCTGGTAATCAGTCTGGCCACGCGGATTTGTGAATGTTGACCTGTTTAAAGGTCTTGCTCACATCGGCTACTGAGAGCGTTATCACACAGTCGTCCGGAACAGCTGGCGCTCTCATGCATGCTTCAGTGTTGCTTGCCTCGAAGCGAGCATAAAAGGCATTTAGCTCGTCCAGTAGGCTCTCGTCACTGGACAGCTCACGGCTGGGTTTCACTTTGTAGTCCGTAATAGTTTTTATAGCCCTGCCACATCCAACGAACATCAGAGCCGGTGCAGTAGGATTCAATCTTAATCCTGTATTGACGCTTTGCCTGTCTGATGGTTCGTTTGAGGTAGTGGGATTTCTTATAAGCGTCCGGATTAGTGTCCCACTCCTTGAAAGCGGCAGCTCTAGACTTTAGCTCGATGCAGATGTTGCCTGTAATCCATGGCTTCTGCTTGGGATATGTATATACGGTCACTGTGGGGACGACGTTGTCGATGCACTTATTGATGAAGTCGATGACTATACTCCTCAATGCCATTGGATGAATCCCGGAACATATTCCAGTCTGTGCTAGCAAAACAGTCCTGTAGTGTAGCATCCGCATCAGCTGACCACTTCCGTATTGAGCGAGTCACTGGTACTTCCTGCTTTAATTTTTGTTTGTAAGCAGGAACCAGGAGAATAGATTTATGGTCAGATTTGCCAAATGGAGGGCGAGGGAGAGCTTTGTATGCGTCTGTGTGTGTGGTCTAGGATTTTCTTTCCTCTGGTTGCACATGTGACGTGCTGGTAGAAATGAGGTAAATTGGATTTAAGTTTGCCTGCATTAAATTCCCCGGGCCACTAAGAGCGCCGCTTCTGGTTTGCTTATGGCCTTATACAGCTCGTTGAGTGCGGTCTTAGTGCCAGCATCGGTTAGTGGTGGTAAATAGACGGCTATGAATAATATAGATGAGAACTCTCTTGGTAGATAGTGTGGTCTACAGCTTATAATAAGGTACTCTACCTCAGGCGAGCAATATCTGGAGACTTCTTTAATATTAGACATCGCGCACCAGCTGTTATTGATACACCCCTGCCCCTCTTCTTACCAGACGTAGCTTCTCTGTCCTACTGATGCATATATATATGTACTGAAAAGTGATTCTAAATTAAAAATTACAACAACAAAAATATCTTTGGAAATGTATTATAATTTATCTCACGCTTTGAAAAGTAGTGCTTTTATTTTTCGAATTAGTACATTGTATAGTCAGCGCGTTAACCTTTTCAACTGTGCTCCAAATCGTTTTGAAGTCGGAGCATCTGCGCCCTCAATTTAACATCATCCTGATCGGAACCTCTATCGTTGTCCTGTCTTGCCACAGCACTGTGAACCGCAGCACATTTAAGAATATGAATGGTCTAGTTATGTAAGGGATCAAGGGGATTGGATGCATGTTTTAAAGAAACGCCCCTCAAGATTAGAGTAAAAAGAGCAGCGCGAAAGCGCTGTTTAATGTACAATGTTGTCAACAAAAGTAGATTACTCTTACTCCCGTCCCTATTGCTGAATGCAGCCTTTTGACAGCATGTACTGAAATCGATTGAATTCACACTTGCATTAGTCCCCTCGTTTGGTGATTGGCATTTAGGATAAAAGCTAATTCATGCTTGATCTGAAAGTGTGGTCTGAGGCTCCGTATGGAGGGTGTGACGCAATCGCGAAGCCCTCCACAGGCAGGCGGTCCCCGTGGCCTCCCAAATTTTGGAACAATGCGGAGGGCTCCTTATAGCGCAGTATGTTTTAGCATGGAAGTTTGGTAGGGTGACCGGATTTGTAACTATGAAAATAATTTGGCAAACAGACTGTGAACCGAAAATGTATGTTTGTATGTTCTAGAGGGGGGACAATAAATTATTTGGTTAGGGTGTAGGCGCAGATATGTCATCTTGTCTTCGGGAGATTTTATAATCTATTTACATGATTTAGTCTGATCAGTGGAACAAGTCTTAACAATGGGCTAAAATATAGGGTCATTAGCGTGCTTGTTAGCATGAACACTACTGTTATTCCCCACACTTATTTTAGTATTCCACTTTTTCACATTTTTTGTCAGTGTAATCACATATTTTAAATCTGTTATGACTATTTGTGTCTTTTGAAAATGAATTATATGAGGCTATGTATTATTGCAGCCATTAATGGACCGTTTTGAATATGTCATACCAATAAGCATTGAATATTAAATGCTCCTGGAATCAAATGTCATTTTTTACATTTTTGTATTATGCACATGCTAGGCAGAAATGGTAGGGGGACTCACAACTCAAACACATCATATTTTGTCTATGTAGAGTAAAATAATGGCAATAATTTTCAACTAGTAGGCATAAACCACCTGAATATTGATATTCATTAAATGTTTCTTGAAGGTTGGGTGATTGAGAAATTAATTGTTATAACAAAAATATTTTCAAACACCAAGCACGTGGGAAACATAGAAGTGGTGGCCAACCTTCCTGGAAATTGAGCAGGATTTCTTCACCCAAATGAAAATAGAAAATGTTTGTGTCCTTACCTTGAAAGCAGTCTATGGACAAGCAGAATGCCATCAACATTAACCTTTCCTGTGCAGAGCCTTGTAGTGGTATCACCCCCCAGCACGTGTCTCATACAACTTTCCACCTGAGAACAGGGATCAATCCCTGCTTCTAACCTTCCCACTGTTTCTAGAATTTAAAGTGTAAAACCACCTAAAAAATATATTTAAAAAAATATTAGCATACTTTCAATTTAGTAAGCAACAAAGTCATTGAATTATGAGTGTTCATTTAATGTTCTAAGCATCCTAAATACACCTGACATGTGGTTTTTATTAGAACATTTTCCACCCTGGTCATAGGCCTAAGCCGTGTCAAAATATGTGGAAATTAGTTTTTTAAACAGTAACATTTTCCTGGGGGAGGACACCCAGTCCCCCATCTAGGGGTTGTGCCAGGGGGCAATGAAATTCACATAGCAAATCTCACTCCAAGCTTTCTTCAAAGGTTGGCAGACCTGCATCTATTGTTATCTCCAAAGTTTTGGCATATTCCATAAATTGAGGCAGCGATAAGTAAGGAAACCGCTCAGGGATTTCACAATGAGGCCAATGGTGACTTTTAAACAGTTAAGAGTTTAATGGCTGTGATAGGAGAAAACTGAGGATGGATCAACAACATTGTAGTTACTCCACAATGCTAACCTAATTGACAGAGTGAAAAGAAGGAAGCCTGTACATTATAGAAATATTCAAAAACATGCATCCTGTTTGCAATAAGGCAATAAAGTAAAACTGCAAAAACATGTGGCAAAGAAATTAACTTTGTCCTGAATACAAAGCATTATTTTTGGGGCAAATCCAACACATGACTGAGTACCACTCTTCATATTGTCAAGCATGGTGGTGGCTGCATCATGTTATGGGTATGCTTCTCATCGGCAAATACTAGGGAGTTTTTAGGATAAAAATAAATGGAATAGAGCTAAGCACAGGCAAAATCCTAGAAGAAAACCTGGTTCCGTCTGCTTTCCAACAGAGACTGGGAGACAAATTTGCCTTGCAGCAGGACAATAACCTAAAACACAAGGACCAATGTACACTGCATTTGCTTACCAAGACAACATTGAATGTTCCTGTGTGGCCTTATTACAGTTTTGACTTAAATTAGCTTGAAATCTATGGCAAGAGTTGAAAATGTCTGTCTAGCAATGATAAACAACCAACTTGACAGAGCTTGAAGAATTGTAAAAATAATAATTAATTGGCACGAATTTGCACGAAGGGGGCAGGTCGGTTTTGTCACTTCAAGCCCAAATATATCATCCTTTGATTAAAATGATTGCTTATTGACCTACATCGTTGTGCAACGTCATGCGTAAGCCCTGGCCATTGTCTTTCAGCTCGAAAAAGTGGATTTCTAGTTGTGTGGGAGTTAAAGTACTATACTAAATAATACAGGCAATGTCATACAAAAATTATACAAACAAACCAATATACATAATTATATACATTCGTTTTGCAAATGAAAAACAAAACGTGAAAATATAACTTAAATAGCAAAAATAAATGCCTTTTTGAATTCATTGTAATACCTATCTTACCACATGAACATTTATCACTTTATTCTTTGCACACACTTCATCCATGAATAGTAAAAAAAGATATATAATTATTTACTAAATATGACACTAGCTCAAGTTCACCTTTCTCCATGTAAACAAATTGAAATTCAGTGGAATTCTCGAGTCGGTCTGTTTTTGAGTCAGTGTCTTATGGCAAATAATTACAGTATTTACCATGATGAAGATAATTTGGGTCCATATCAAACTAATTCAGACACTTACATGTTTTTCTGAATTTGAGGCAATGTCATATCAAGTAAGAACAATTTATACCACTGAATATGACATTTTCTGTATTCTTCATCAATGCACATGTATAATAATTCTAATGCAGTACATTTGACAAAAGCTGTGCCACTTTCCTTATACTAAGTAGCAAGTGTAAAGTGACCAGTAACATTTGCTATGACTACAGTTTCTGATTAGTACTTGCAGCCTGACATTTGAGCTATAGCAAGCATGCACAGTGGGCAATATTGTGTCTTTAATCAACGAGGCAGGGTATCAGCAGTGAAACCTGGATGGTTGTGAGATTTACTTTTTGCTTAGGGATGTGTTGAATTACACCTGCCCCTGGAGAAGTGATCACCAACCCTGGTCCGGAAGAACTACTTGGATGTGTAGGCTTTTGTTTCAGCCCTGCACTATAACTCCTGGTTCAGCTAAACAACTAACCACCAAGACCTAATCATGGTCTGAGCTGGAACAAGAGTCTGCTCCTCCTTGTAGCTCTCTGGGACTAGGGTTTGATGGTGACCATGGCCCTATACTATACTAGCACTAGCGGTCACTTGTGTCGGGAGCGCACTTGAAGGAGTGTGGGTGTCTGCTCCATGATCTGCACCAGCAGCCTGTCGATGTAGTCCTCCAGGTCGCGCACCTGTGCCTTGATCTTCTTCATCTCCGCCTCGTGTTTCTTAAGCAGCACCGCCTGCTGTTCTGAGGCCGCCTGCTGGTCCTCCATATCCATCTGCTGCTGCAGTAGAAGGGAGATCAGCTCCATTTTGGTCAGCTGCTCGTACTGGGCAGACCTGTCCGTTAACGATTCCTGAGAAGACAAACACAGGCCCTGTCAGAATACTTTGAGAATACATCCTTCATTCCTATCTTGAAGTAATCACTGATCTGACAATTCTGGATCTGTTACATAAAATGGGAAAACACAGATTAACAAGAGGAGGTACTCAATTGATAAAAATCTATTTCTGTCAGAAGACATTTTATTGTCACATACACCGGATAGGTGCAGTGAAATGTATTGTTTTACAGAGTCAGCCATACATGACCAAAAACTTTTCCACTGAATTTTGAACTGCCCAGTTATTTCCAACGTTCTGGTTGGAAAGTCATTCATTATGTGAATTCATGGACTCTTTTATACCTCAATCTCAGTCTCAGCCTCAGCCAGTGTCTGCTTGGCGGCGAGGCCTGGGTGGATGGAAGACTTGAGCTTCTCTAGAACTGACCGGCCCTCTTTCTTCTCCCCCTGACTGGCTGTGGTGGTCAAGGGCTTCACTGGGTGGGGTCTGCAAAGAAAACATCACCATCAAAGGTTCACTGCATTGGATTATGTGTACATAACACTTTTCACATGAAAATCAATATATAGTACAGTACAATGTGAGGCACTGGCATTACATAGTATATGGTAAAATTCATAACAATGCACCAGCCTGGATTTAGAATTTTCTGTATATATCTCTACAAAAGAACAAAATGTGTTCAGCAACAGGTTTCAGCAAGAGAGCATAAAAAGAGCTTATGTTGTCTGATTTTAGTATAGCACAAAGCCGGTATGCCTCAGCAGTAATTACAGGCTCCAGGGTGAAGTTTCCTTAGGTACAGATCTTGGATCAGCTTCCCTAGTGGGAAAACGCAAACTGACCCAAGATCAGCATCTTGAGGAAACGTCACCCTATACCTAATGAGAGTGAAGGAAGGTACTTCCATTTTGCTTTCATTTACAGATAGTCAAAAATTCAGCAGAGAGCTGAAGCAGTTGTTTAAATCATCAAGATAAGGCTGAGATTTTCATTGTGGTGACTGTGATTGTGGATGTGGACTCCTAGATGTGATGGGACAGTCAGCAACACAAATGTATGACACATAAGTTAATTACAAAGAAGTGAGATGAGCAACGTAAAAGATTAAGCAATTTACAAAACTGTAGCGACCAATGGGTTTGCATGGGCAGGTGGTACTGGTAGGGGATATATACTGATTCATTTAGAGAACTTCCTCTTAAGGAAGCTACTTGAATAGATTAAATAAAAGGAACTGAAAATATTATTTTTTGTTTGGAAGAATGAGAATACAGACTAACAATATGTAGGTTCAGGTTTTTAAGCTATGGCTTGTAAACAGCTAGCAGGTATGCTATGTCTAACTATTTCTAATTCTTTCATCCCATTGTTGACTACAACCTGGCAACCCAAACCTGATATTTTCTCAAGAGAGGTCAAGTGGCTACACTCTGCAGAGCTTTAGTGTGAGGAGAAGTCTCACCTGCTCTCCTGTCGGGGCAGGCTGCTAGCTGGCTGGGTCTCCTCAGGTAAAAGTGTCTGCCGTGCATCGACCAGGGGCTGGACAGTGGTGGAGGAGGTAAAGGAGGAGGAGGAGAAGGAGGAAGAGGTGCAGGGGGCCATAGCCAAGGTGGCATTGTCTCCGGTACTGGGTCTCAAGGTTGGGGGGTGATGTATGGAGGAGGGGCCGGGGGTGGGGAGTAGCTTAGCCTGGGCATTAGTTTCAGTCACCAGGGAGGGGGCCACAGAGGAGGGACTGGAAGCATGCAGAGAGACACCAGGCCTTAACCTGGCACTCATGGGGCTTCTGATGTTCGGGGCTACTTTGGCGTGGAGGTCTTTGAAGCTGATGGTCCCGGCATGTTTGGATGGGGAACGTTCCGTTAAGCAGTTTTCTTTTGTAATTGACTGAGTGGAACTATTCGTGTTTGTTTTTTGCAAGGAAACAAATAATTTATCTGCCTTGAACGTTGTCTCTCTATCTGGTGACAAAGGTGAGGAAAAAATTGATTTGGTGGGTTGATATGAGAAGGGTACTTCAATGCTCTCTGAGAGTACATGCCCAGGAGACAGTGATTGGTGAAGAGGGCTCTCACGCAATCCTTTGCCAGGGCTATTTGCACCACCGTTGCCGTAGAGCTCTCGTATCATTTCCTTGAGACTTCTGTGTGAACTAGCACCCCTTGGTGAAGACTCATTGACAGGCTTGGTTCGTACAACTTCCTGTTGCATTCCAATCTGTGGAGAAACTGGAGAAGTTCTAATGTGACATGAAGGGTCGACTATTGAACTGTCTATCTTTGATTTAGAAATGTTGCCTTTGCTATTCAGTGGAGACTGTGTGTGTTTTATATCTTCAGTGTCTCTAGTGATGTCTTCAGACTCAATGTTAACACTGTCAGGCGTCAATTCACAACCTCCATCTTGCCAATTGTCTTGACAAAGCGAGGCTTCTGGTAAATTCGCTTTTAGGGCAGAGTTGACGTCTATAGTACTAGGCTTCTGAAAAGTTAACATATCCTCTGCAGATAGCCGTATATCATGAGCAGAAGAGACTATGTGAGTAACTTGTGGAGGTTGAGGAAAAATGCCACCTAAACTTTTGAGGGTATGCACTGTAATCATTTCAGATGGAGATGGGGAAGCATCAGAAGCAGAGTCAATAAAACTAAAATCAGAGTTACTTAGATTTTTATTTAGATCTTCCAAGGTTAGTGGAGGCGATTCATAATGGATGTTTCTGGACTTGGTAGGCTTATCTGGGTGAATTGAGAATAATTCCATTGTTGGGTCTGGTGTAATTAACGCAATGTCAAGCGTCTTAAGACCGGATTTAGAGTGTTTTGGGGAAGACATATACAGTAGGTCGGCAACAGTCATTTCACTATCAAGAAGCATTACTGGTAGAGATAAGGCTTTGATTTCCGAATGTGAAGTATTCTTTACAATGCCGTCTTCTCTAACAGTGGGACTGGTGTCCGTCGTATCCTCTGAGGCTAACAATATTATCGAATCCTTTACATTCAGGTCTAGATGGTTTTCTGTTGCACCTGGCCATAAGTCCTGCTCAGTAAACATAAATTTACAGCTATCATCTTCATCTCGCAATGGTTCATAGTCAAACTTCTTGAAGTCATCTTCAGACTTGAATGGAGATGGAGACTCTGGAGAAATATTGGCATAATGCTGTGAGTGTTCGGTATGAAAGTCCGACATGTCACTGCTGACGAGAAGGTCTTTGCCTAAGCTTGGGTACAGGTGGGGACTTGGTGTGCATCTCTTCTGCCCGCCTTCTCTTGTGTGCTGCAGGGAAGCTGCGACCGTTTGTGACAGGAGACAGGCCTCTTTCTGCACAGCCAGCTCCTGACCCCTGTGCAACCAGCTGTCAGAAGATCTCTTGTTTACCAAAGGTCTTGTTATGGGCCTCCGTGGAGGCAACGGTGGAGGCTCTGCTTCTTCTTCACTCATCCGCATCTCCTCAATGGGTGAAATAGTGTTACCCTTATGTGGAGGAGTGCTTCTTACTTGAGCTTGCCACAAGGTTGCATTTGAAGGGTGATTGGTAGGAGAGCCCTTTGGCGAATTCAGCCTGCTAGACGCAAAGGCGTCAAAGGACTCATCGCATTCTCTTCCCCCGCTCTCTGATATGGAGCGAGAGGTCAACGGATTCGGGGGGCTGGCAGTCACCGCTCTCGGGAGTAATGCAGGAAGGGATGTCTGCCTGGCTACAGGCCCGGGCCGCTCTCGCCGTATGGCGGCCATTTTCTTTTGCACTGCGACATCGTGGGCGGTACTAGGGATACAAGGCAAAGCTGTGGAATGACAGGGGGAGCAGGCAGCGCGAGGGGGGGACCTCCGGGCCTCTTCGGTTTTGAGGTCCTCAAAAAAGGGGTTACACTGCAAACACGGGAGGAAGGGGTTGGAGGGAGAGATAGGGTTGGGTGTCAGAGAGGGGGTGAAGGGGTTAGTGGGATGGCCACTGTCGGGTGAGGCACGGCCAGTGGAAGAAGAAGAGCACTGGGTGGGAATGGGGGAGCAAGGGGGGAGGGGAGGGGTGTCTGAGTCGCTTTCTACCTTAGAAGAAACTTCCAGCCTGTGGAGGGAAGGCACAAGCAGTCCTCTTTGTTAATTCTGTGCAAGCTGACCCATTCAAAATATGGGTGCCATTTTCTAACACACATAGAAAAAGGAAACCCAGATGTCTAAAGAGAAGAAGCATCTTCTGCCAACTACTGTCTATTTGAGGACTAGCTTCAAAATGTTTCATTTGTGAATATGCTACAATTGCCAAAAAATGAAAACAATAATGTGTTATGGAAAACAGCAACAAGAGTGTACTACAAAAAGCAAAACAACATTTAGCAAATTACTGAACCAAGGTGAAGAGCAAAAATGCAAGATGTACTACATTTGGAACAGTAATAGAAACAGTAATACTGCAGATCATTTAATAGCAAAAACAGGTGATTAGTGTACTGGGCCAGTATTCATAAAGCATCACAGAGTAAAGTACTAATCTAGGATCAGTTTGGACTTTTAGATCATAATGAATAAGGTTACATGGACAGGGGGGGGGGGATCTGATCCTAGATGAGCACTCCTATTCTGATATGCTTTATGAATACTGGCCCAGATGTTCCACAACATACCAAACCTAAAGCTTAAAGTGCAGGTAGATCTTTCTCTGCATACAGTATCTGATTCAATTTGACCCCAAGCAAGGTTAAGAGTGAAAAAAACTGTATATGCCATTATTTCCTTTTCAACTCCAGTCACATGGACTCTGTCTTTGATTTCCTCTGATTCAAAGGACAGTAACGTTACATATATTCTTATACAAATGGCCTAGATGTCGACTATTATCCTGTGTTAATAGTACAGTATGAAACTTAACATGTTGTGCCTTACATGAGGTGATATGAGATTGCATCACTTTGTGACAACTGCTGATGTAAAAAGGGCTTTATAAAATACATTTGATTGATTTGAAATAGTAGATGAACTGGCCACATTTCAATTTGAAAGGAACAGGGGGCAGCATAAACACTGAACACAAGGAAATCAAAACCTTCCAAGATGTAGATGTCTGTGTGCTTTTGATGGAAGGCAAAACTGTATGAAGCCCTGGAGTGTGGAGACATCTGAAATGACCCTCCACTCACCTTGGCTTGTTCTGGGAGTCACTGGAGCCAAACCAGCCTTGCAGTCTCCCCTCGGTGAGAGGACAACCCTGGCTTGGCGCCAACTTGGCAGGTAGAGAATCACTCCTCCCTCCGGAGAATAACGACTTTCTGAGCTTTTTCCTTTTGTCTGCTGAGTCCACCGTGGTGGTGGAAGACAGCATTGAGGCAGCTGCCAGCACAGAATGACCCCCCACCCGTGCGCTTTGAACCTGGGAGACATGCGGTTCGGCCTCCTTCTCCACGTACTTCTCTTCCTTATTCACCTTGTCGAAGGACCAGCGCCGTCCCTCACCGGCTGAACCATTGTCCTCGCTCCGCTTTGTGAGGTTCTGCAGCGAACGAGAGAGGGGGGAGCACTTCTCAAGGAGGACCAGCTTGGATGGGAGGGTGCCTGAGCCCTTGGGACCCACCGGTTCGGATCCGTCGATGTGGCTTCCGTTGATGCACAGAGAGGATTGGGAGAAAGTCATACCCTGACCCTTGAGGGATTCCACTGCAGGACAGGGCTGGAGAACGGCAGTAGTGGTGATCCTACTTGCCTCGTCGCTGAGGACTCGATTGTGAGTCAGTATCTTTGGGGAAGACTGTGTGGTGTTGAGCACTATTTGGGGGGAAAGAAAGGGGGTCAAAGTATTGGCCTGAAATGGATTGGCCTTAATAATAACCCCTCTTCCAAAACAATTCCTTAAAATGCATAAGCTTGCTAGATCCTTTAGATACAGTACATGCTTTTTTTGTGTCTGGTAAAGGTTCTGTCAGAATATAATCTAAATACAGGTCACTGCATATTACAGACATATAGGGCAATTTCTAATAAATTAAACACTTTGACAGAGGAAATCTGCATGCTTACCTTTTTTAGCTAGGTCTGTGTCTCTGTGGTGGGTGTCAACTTTGACCTTGTTGCTGTAGATGGGAGAGCTGGGGGGACTGGAAGGATCCACCACGATGCCTAGGCCCAGAGGAGGGGGGCAGGGCCTCTCACTGGTCAAGGACAACACGCTGCTCTCCGAGGCCAGCGACGAGCACGACCTTGTGTCGGACGAACTCTGCAGCTTTCCCTTCCCCTTGAAGAAATCCTTCACCTTGCTCCGCTTCTCCTCGGCTACCTCCACGGGGTCCTCTCCCCCTTCCCCTCGGTCCCCTTCTCGGAATGGCTTTCCTAGGGAACCCGACAGGGCGGCGAAGCGTCCCGGCACGATGGCTGATGAGGACTCCATGTCGCCGATCTTCCTCCCCGTAACGCGGTCCTTAAGTTTGCCGAAGGCAGACCGTGGCTTGTCCTTCATGGTTAGGTCGAACATGCTGGCTGTCAGGTTGTTGCGGGTGAACTGGACCGTCACCTGCATCTCGCCGCGCTCCTTCTCCTTCCGGCCGGCCTTGGAGTTGAGTTTGAGCCATCTGGACCCACAGTGAGAGGAGACTGTAAGACGGCAACCATCCCCAGCGCTCCACACATGCATTGTCATGCAACTTAAACGCATATTTTATATTATGAAACGTGTTGTTTGGATCCTGAATGCTGATTGGATGAGCAGCATTATAAGCTGTGCTGTATTGGCCGTCACAGGCATACCATGCCTGCTAACAGTTCCATCTCAAATTATCACTGTGCCTCCATTAGACTATCATGTTCACGTTGCTGTCCGAATCATCTCTTGCATTTATCTCAACTTTCACATTATTTACCCTTGCTTCCAGTCTAACATTTAGTTTGGTACAGCGGGGGTTAATATAGGCATAGCTGTCTGCCTGTCAGACATCTGAAGATTTATTTATTTCACTTTTTAAATGTGAACTCCCCTGGAGCCTATCATAGAGGGCGAACGGGTGTCCAGACGCAACTCAACTTTTTCTGAGCTAGGCGAAATCATGTATCAACCTCATTATTATGGATATATCCAAGTAAATCCCAATAAAATTGTGCTACTTGCTTTAGATTTTTTCTAAGGTATTTTTTGTGGTAGTGGAAGACGTATTCTGATTTTAGATTTGAAAAGCAGAGAAGTAGAATAAGATTTTATACTCCAAATTATTGGGAAAATTGTAAAAATGTCGGTTTTTAAAAGTTTACATAAAATGTATACTGAACAATAATATAAACGCAACATGCAACAATTTCAAATATTTTACTGAGTTACAGTTTATCTAAGGAAATCTGTCAATTTAAATAAATGCATTAGGCCCTAATATATGGATGTCACATGACTGGGAATACAGATGCATCTTTTGGTCACAGATACCTTAAAAAAGGTAGGGGTGTAGTTTACAAAACCTGTCAGTATCTGGTGTGACCACCATTTGCCTCATGCAGCGTGACACATCTCCTTCACATAGAGTTTATCAGGCTGTTGATTGTGGCCTGTGGAATGCTGTCCCACTCCTCTTCAATGGCTGGGCGAAGTTGCTGAATATTGTCGGGAACTGGAACACACTGTCGTTCATGTCGCTCCAGAGCATCCCAACATGCTCAATGGGTGACATGCAGGGTTGGGGAGTAACGGATTACATATAAGGGATTACAGAAAACGGTAACTGTAATGGTAAATTACGTTACCAGGTAAAATATTGTAATCAGATTACAGATACTTTTGACAAACTAGATTAAATTCCGAAAGGATGTTTGACACTGTTTTCTAAATGACATTCAAATCAGCATTGAAAAAGGCGCAAGTTTAAGTTTGTTCCACTTGAGCCAGTCTGACCACTAATCTGACACACCGAATGGGTTTGATAGATTGCGGGAAAAGAGCAGCAATAAGTTTTTGTAGGCTACAGTCCAAGCTATGTCTTCCAATGGTGCGACTGCTGTCGGCATCCAAAGATTATCCAACTTAAATAAATGCTTGGAGGTGAGGATGACAGCAATGGTGTAGTCTACGGCGATACGATACTACTTATTATTGATATTTACAGTTGAAGTCGGAAGTTTACATACACCTTAGCCAGATACATCTAAACTCAGTTTTTCACAATTCCTGACATTTAATCCTAGTAAAAATTCCCTGTTTTAGGTCAGTTGGGATCACCACTTTATTTTAAGAATGTGAAATGTCAGAATAATAGTAGAGAATTATTTATTTCAGCTTTTATTTATTTCATCACATTCCCAGTGGGTCAGAAGTTTACATACACTCAATTAGTATTTGGTAGCATTGCCTTTAAATTGTTTAACTTTGGTCAAACATTTTGGGTAGCCTTCCACAAGCTTCCCACAATAAGTTGGGTGAATTTAGCCCATTCCTCCTGACAGAGCTGGCATAACTGAGTCAGGTTTGTAGGCCTCCTTGCTCGCACACGCTTTTTCAGTTCTGCCACACATTTTCAATAAGATTGAGGTCAAGGCTTTGTGATGGCCACTGACTCCAGTACCTTGACTTTGCTGTCCTTAAGCCATTTTGCCACAAATTTGGAAGTATGCTTGGGGTCATTGTCCATTTGGAAGACCCATTTGCGACCAAGCTTTAACTTCCTGACTGATATCATGAGATGTTACTATAATATATCCACATAATTCTACTCTTCAAGATTCCATCTATTTTGTGAAGTGCACCAGTCCCTCCTGCAGCAATGCACCCCCACAGCATGATGCTGCCACCCCCGTGCTTCACGGTTGGGATGGTGTTCTTCGGCTTGCAAGCCTCCCCCTTTTTCCTCCAAACATAACGATGGTCATTATGGCCAAACAATTCTATTTTTGTTTCATCAGACCAGAGGACATTTCTCCAAAAAGTACAATCTTTGTCTCCATGTGCAGTTGCAAACCGTAGTCTGGCTTTTTATGGCGGTTTTGGATCAGTGGCTTCTTCCTTGCTGAGCGGCCTTTCAGGTTAAGCAATGGGTTAGAAGAAGCCTACATCACCAACTCAAAGTAAAATGTAACATCCATATATGGCCAGCTATGTACACTTTAACACAGATTTTTTTGTCTTCATCTAAATGCCTCTTAAAGGGAAACTAATCTAAAAGTAACTGAATGTAATCAGATTACATTACTGAGTTTGGGTAATCCAAAAGTTACATTACCGATTACAATTTTGGACAGGTAACTAGTAACTAGTAACATTTAGTAAGTAAATAAAAAAGAAACAGCCCTTTTTCAGGACCCTTTCTTTCAAAGATAATTCGTAAAAAAACAAATAACTTCACAGATCTTCATTGTAAAGGGTTTAAACACTGTTTCCCATGCTTGTTCAATGAACCATAAACAATTAATGAACAGGCACCTGTGGAACGGTCGTTAAGACACTAACAGCTTACAGACAGTAGGCAATTAAGGTCACAGTTATGAAAACTTAGAACACTAAAGAGGCCTTTCTACTGACTCTGAAAAACACCAAAAGAAAGATGCCCAGGGTCCCTGCTCATCTTTGTGAACGTGCCTTAGGCATGCTGCAAGGAGGCATGGGGACTGCAGATGTGGCCAGGGCAATAAATTGCAATGTCCGTACTATGAGACGCCTAAGACAGCGCTGCAGGGAGACAGGACGTACAGCTGATTGACCTCGCAGTGCAGACCACGTGTAACAATACCTGCACAGGATCGGTATATCCGAACATCACACCTGCGAGACAGGTACAGGATGGCAACAACAACTGCCCGAATTACACCAGGAATGCAATCCCTCCATCAGTGCTCAGACCTTCCGCAATAGGCCGAGAGAGACTGGACTGAGGGCTTGTAGGCCTGTTGTAAGGCAGGTCCTCACCAGACATCACCGGCAACAACGTCGCCTATTGGCACAAACCCACCGTCGCTGGACCAGACAGGACTGGCAAAAAGTGGTTGTTCACTGACGAGTCGCGGTTTTGTCTCACCAGGGGTGATGGTCGGATGTGTTTATCGTCGAAGGAAAGGAATGAGCGTTACACTGAGGCCTGTACCCTGGAGCGGGATCGATTTGGAGGTGGAGGGTCCGTCATGGTCTGGGGCGGTGTGTCACAGCATCATCGGACTGAGCTTGTTGTCATTGCAGGGAATTTCAATGCTGTGCGTTACAGGGAAGACATCCTCCTCGCTCATGTGGTACCCTTCCTGCAGGCTCATACTGACATGACCCTCCAGCATGACAATGCCACCAGCCATACTGCCTGTTCTGTGCGTGATTTCCTGCAAGACAGGAATGTCAGTATTCTGCCATGGCCAGAGAAGAGCCCGGATCTCAATCCCATTTGGGACCTGTTGTATCGGAGGGTGAGGGCTAGGGCCATTTCCCCCAGAAGTCCATGAGGAGGAGATGCACTGCAGTACTTAATGCAGCTGGTGGCCACACCAGATACTGACTGTTACTTTTGATTTTGACCCCCCTTTGTTCAGGGACACATTATTCCATATCTGTTAGTCACATGTCTGTGGAACTTGTTCAGTTTATGTCTCAGTTGTTGAATCATGTTATGTTCATACAAATATTTACACATGTTAAGTTTGCTGAAAATAAACGCAGTTGACAGTGAGAGGAAGTTTCTTTTTTTGCTGAGTTTAGTACCAGGGTCACCAACGCTAACATCGAAGTGCTAGACCGTCAAGAGGAAGATGCTACAACCCGGTTCACGGGTAAAAGAGTAAACGGAGAGGACAGCGAAGCCAAAGACAGTGCAGCCAAAGCAGTAGATATGTGTTACAAATACAACATGTTATATCAGAATTTATGAGTGAAATGCAAATACTATTGGTCAGCTACTGATGTATAAATGTACCAGAAAGAAAGAATTGAGGTAAAGACGTACAGTAACTGGGTGTAAAAACTCAAATTTGGCGTCGAGCATAGGTCTGAATGCCTAGATTTCGCCTTCCTGTGGGGATGTTGTGGGAAATGGCAATGAGTATCAGTGATTTACTGTTGTATAATTTTACTTAGCTAAAATAAGCATTTTCAATAGATTCTGATTGCTTTTGCCTTGTCGTTCTAAATGCTAAATTGCAAACGTTAATTAGCTAATTATATTTCATGTCTATACAGCCATTGGTTGCAAATAGTATACATATTGTAAAACCAATCAAGTCCTTTCCCTCTCAATTTCATATTTTGTGCGGGAGAATATGGCTACAGTGATGTTCTAGCTATGATCCTCATCGCCACGATTTCTACCACTTTGCCTCTTACTAGACAATGCATTGAAACTCATCATCATGCCAACAGTCTGGTGTGAACGGCGAGTAAAGCCACACAACAAAACGTGTTGTGTTGTCATTCATTCACTTAATATGAAATAGTGGGGCTGCAGCTGTGTTTTTGTAGTTCTTCAAAATTGGGCCTTTTATTAGTTAATTTATATATTTATTCATATCCAGGTTGATGATAGGTCCAGTCCAGTTTCAGTGGAAGTGAGCATTGATGTTGATGACAGGCCCAGTCCAGTTTCAGTGGAAGAGAGGATCTTTGGGGTTGATGACAGGTCCAGTCCAGTTTCAGTGGAAGTGAGCATTGATGTTGATGACAGGCCCAGTCCAGTTTCAGTGGAAGAGAGGATCTTTGGGGTTGATGACAGGCCCAATCCAGTTTCAGTGGAAGAGAGGATCTTTGGGGTTGATGACAGGCCCAATCCAGTTTCAGTGGAAGAGAGGATCTTTGGGGTTGATGACAGGCCCAATCCAGTTTCAGTGGAAGAGAGGATCTTTGGGGTTGATGACAGGTCCAGTCCAGTTTCAGTGGAAGAGAGGATCTTTGGGGTTGATGATAGGTCCAGTCCAGTTTCAGTGGAAGTGAGCATTGATGTTGATGACAGGCCCAGTCCAGTTTCAATGGAAGAGAGAGTCCAGGACCAACTTTTGATTATTTCAAAGACCCAAGTCAGATGACCTAAAAACGTTTTTTTGTTTCCACCCTATGCAGAAATAAAAAAAACTCTGTGGTACAGAGGGTTTTCTGTTTTAAAGACGGCACCAATAGGAAATGGCTGTCATACAATGAAGAACGCCATGCGTTATACTGTTCAATTTGTCTGGCATTTGCGAAGCCTACTGCAGAATTTTTATGAGTGGAATGATGGATTGGAAGAGCAACATGCACAGAAGGGTAGAAGAGCATGAGAAGAGCAACAAGCACAGAAGTAGTGCTGAGGAATACTTTTTAAGGTCCTCCAAAGCAGACATTCAAAGTCTGCTCAGTGGCTGTCAGGTGTCTGCCCACAGACCGCAGGTACGCAGGAGAAGGCAGGTGCTGGAACGTGTGAGGGGGCAAGAGGGGGCTCAGTTACAGTGGGTTGCAGTCTGAGGCTGCATATACATTATAGGACCCCAGTATCGATCACGGTAATTTCTTGGAGAGGATAATACTGCCGGGAAAGTATGACGTCTGCTTGAAAGAACACCTCACCGAATGCATTGAGAACAGTAAGAACCTACATCAGTCTGGGGTAAGAGGCAGAGGTCCTCTAATCACACTCCTCTAAAAAAAACTGTCAATCCCGTCAATCACACAATTCAGAGCATTATCCAAGAGACCATGTCAAGTGAAATTGTGCAAGCGGGAATGTTCTCTGTCCAGATCGACACAACTCAGGACATAACTTATCAAGACCAGTGCTCTGTCATTGTGAGATATGTGACAGACGTCATACAAGAGAGGCTTGTGGCTGTTGTGAAGTGTGAGGCATCCACTGGACAGTACTTTATCCAGTTGTTGACATATGTCGTGGATAAACTCAAATTAGACATGAGCAAGTGCATTGGCAATGCTACGGATGGAGCATCCAATATGCAGGGCAAATATAAGGGCTTCTCTACTCTGTTATCCTCAAAGTCCCCCAATCAAGTAATCTGGTTTTGATACAACTGAAATTGTCTTTGCAATCAGGTCACTGTTTGCTCTCCTTAACGACATTGCTGTGTTATTCCGTGAATCCTACCAATGGATGGATGTGTGGGAGAAGAGCAAGGACACACGACACAGACGCCGATCTCCAAACGAAGAAACACGCTGGTGGACTAAAGATAGTGCTTTGAAGAAGGTCTTTAGATCTTTTGGAAAATCAGACCAGGGTCTCTATGTTGAAGTACTCCTCACACTATCAGCCATACAAGGAAAGGCCAACATGAAGACAACTGTTCGGATGAAGGCAAGAGGAATTACTGAGGCTCTTCTCAGGTATGAGACGATACTGACAGCTCAAATATTTCTTTGGATATTTGAGAACACGTCACCACTGTCCAAATACCTGGTGGGATGGACATCCTGTCTGCCCATCGAATGGTTGTGGCTACACAGGAAACCCTGAAAGGCATGTCAAGAGACTTTGACACCATTAAGGCAGCTACAGACACATTTGTTCAGTTTGCAAATAAGAAGATCAAAGAACAGGATGATGACACAGAGCTGGAGGAGGTGGAAGCCACTCTGCCACAGAAAAGGGCAAGTAAGAAAAAAATCATGTTTGGAGTGATGGCTCAAGATGAAGCTTTGACAGAGGCAGAGAGTGCCTATAAAGTTCAAGTCCACAATCAAATGATGGATACAGTCACAGATAGTATCCTCAGGCGATTTATGTCTCGTGGCACTCTATATGCTGACCTAGCCCTTCTGGACCCTAGAAACTTCTCCCAAATAACATCCAATGGTCTTCCAGAGACAGCCCTTCAAGAGCTCAGCAAATGTTTGCTTCGATTTGATACGCGAGCAACTGTTGACAATTTGTAATGTGAGCTGAGAAGCCTCTCTGTACAGTGGAAAATACTGAAAAGTTCAGGAGGAATACAAGGACAGTGGAGGATGGCCCTGGTGGAAATGAAGATGAGGTCGAAATGAAGAATCCTGCAAATAATTTTGATTGATTGATCTTTTTCACTCTAGGCTTCAGGATGTGAGCTAGTTCAATCATGAGAAATTCAGCGTGTGTTCTGTAGAAGTTTTGTAACAATGTGCAGCGTTTGTGTGTGTGTGTGTTCTGTAGCCTTTTTAAAGTAGTACTGCAATAGTGATCAATGGTTGTGATGCAGCTAGGTGGTTGTATTAGGGGCTGGTCGTGTGTGTACATGCATGCATTAGCAGGGCGGCCGTGTGGAGTATACGGGGCCGGTTCTGGTGGGCCGGTCTGGATAAAAGTCCAGGGCTGTTTTTTACTCCCAGTCCGTCCCTGCCATAACCCCACCGCCATCATGGGGCATTCTGTTCACAACCTTGACATCAGCTTGCCCACACTAAGCCATACACATGGTCTGTGGTTGTGAGGCTTGTTGAACGCCGGGCTCGAAATTAATGGTCTCCCATCATCCTGGGGACGATAAAAAATATGCCTTGGAAGGTTCAAAACAGACTTTGGGACAGTTGCAGGACAATAGGCCAGAAAAATATAAAATGCATACAAGAGTGATTCCATACTAAAATGTTTAAACACAAAGACAAGGCTGATAAAACAGATCACAACATTTAGCTTAAAAGTTAATAAAACTATGAATAATTTACATTACAAGCGCAGCGATGTGTTCACTCGTCTCAGCCATATGCGTGAATGTTCCAAAATGCTATTACAGGAAAACGGCATTCTCAAACGCGCACCTGATAAAAGTATGTTTTATAATGCGACAGAATGATATACAGCCTAATGGTAGAAACTTAGAAAGAGGGAATATCTGAAGATGTAACAATAGGATTGTGCCATACTGCCTTTGGACAGTAGAAGAAAACTGCTGTTTTCAATGGCATATTAGGAAATCTTTGCTTTTTTTCTATGGTAGGATTTTGGCTGTAGGCTGTCAAAAGCATGGTAAAATAGGCTATGTAAAATGTCCAGGTTTCAAACAATGATATGGTTGGCTAGGCATCGCATGTGTTATTATTTAGGTTATGGAAATGTATAAGATTAAAATATCATTCCAATTATGGGCAAATAGCTCTTTCAGATTGCACATTTGACTCTCTCCCAACCGGTCTGCGGACCGCAGGCCCGGAGCAGAGGTTGCCTGTTCAGAGCGGAGGTTTCCTGTGCCGGGAGTTGCTGTGGCATTTGGGAGCTGAGGTTGCAGGGAGTTTATGTGGCATTTAGGAGCTGAGGTTACGTGTGCCAGGAGTTGCTGTGGCATTTAGGAGCTGAGGTTACGTGTGCCAGGAGTTGCTGTGGCATTTAGGAGCTGAGGTTACGTGTGCCAGGAGTTGCTGTGGCATTTGGGAGCTGAGGTTGTGTGTGCCAGGAGTTGCTGTGGCATTTAGGAGCTGAGGTTGCGTGTGCCAGAAGTTGCTGTGACATTTGGGAGCTGAGGTTGCAGGGAGTTTATGTGGCATTTAGGAGCTGAGGTTGCGTGTGTCAGGAGTTGCTGTGGCATTTGGGAGCTGAGGTTGCGTGTGCCAGGAGTTGCTGTGGCATTTAGGAGCTGAGGTTGCGTGTGCCAGAAGTTGCTGTGACATTTGGGAGCTGAGGTTGCAGGGAGTTTATGTGGCATTTAGGAGCTGAGGTTGCGTGTGTCAGGAGTTGCTGTGGCATTTGGGAGCTGAGGTTGCGTGTGCCAGGAGTTGCTGTGGCATTTAGGAGCTGAGGTTGCGTGTGCCAGGAGTTGCTGTGGCATTTAGGAGCTGAGGTTGCGTGTGCCAGAAGTTGCTGTGGCATTTGGGAGCTGAGGTTGCAGGGAGTTTGTGGCATTTAGGAGCTGAGGTTGCAGGGAGTTTATGTGGCGTTCAGGAGCTGAGGTTGCGTGTGCCAGGAGTTGCTGTGGCATTTGACCTGAACCAAATGCACACTGTAAAATGTGCAAAGTATTTCTGTCTCCCGCTGCAACACTGCCGAGCCTGTGCGTGCGCATGTGAAGACAGATTCGTTTTTAGAAGCACTGTTGATTTTTTAAATCTACCTGCCATAGTGGCCAGTGTACCAAAAAGTACATTTTAGACCCTGGCTGTTAGCAAGTGGTGGCACTCAAAAAGGTTAAGGCGACCATTCTTCAGTAACTGAAGAGGAAGGGTGAAGCAGAGAACGTGAAGGCCAGGGAACACACACGTTCTTTATTGTATATTGTTGTGTTGTTGTTTAATGGGGCAGCTGGTGGTGGAATGTCTCTAACTTACATTTCTTCAGTAACCAGTTCACAATAACATTGTTCTCTCTTAACTATATTGTATACATGTGGTTAACATGTTCAATTACTACATTATAATTATTAATGATGGAATGGATGTTTGTCTGTTTTCATTAAGATGCTAAACTTTTTTTTCTTAAGATATTAAGTTGATGTAATATAGAGTTTCTGTATCGGCCTCAGAAAAATACACAAATTACTTTAAAAGCATTGCAAATGATCTAGACCCATGTTGGCATATCAAAACATAAAAAATATATATATATTAATTTTGGGACAGTTCAAGTTCAGTTTGGGACAGTTGAAATTGCTCTTCCATGATGGTACCGGGACGGTAGGACAAAAGTTAGTTGAGAGCCCTGGTTGGACTGCTAAATTCTCTAAAATTAAGTTGGAGGTGGTTTATGGTATAGAAATTAACATTAAATTCTCTAGCAACAGTTTAGGTGGACATTCCTGCAGTCAGCATGCCAATTACACGCTCCCTCAAAACTTGAGACATCAAGTGTGTTTGTGTTTGTTGTGTGAGAAAACTGCACATTTTAGAGTGGCCTTTAACAGTGCAAGGTGCACCCGTGTAATGATCATGCTGTTAAATCAGGTTTTTGATATGCCACACCTGTCAGGAGGATGGATTATCTTGGAAAATGAGAAATGCTCACTAACAGGGATGTAAACAAATTTGTGCACAAAACTTGAGAAATATGCTTTTTGTGCGTATGGAACATTTCTGGGATCTTTTATTTCAGCTCATGAAACATGAGACCAACACTTTACATGTTGCATTAATATTTTTGTTCAGTGTAGTTAATGCGGTTACTAAAACAGCTATACATTTTGATTGGTAGAAGATAATTCTGTTCTGCAGAGATGTAGACCAAGATGTCATACCCATACAACTTGTTTTTGGGAAAGTTGTCAAAGTAGCTGATTTGTGTCAAAAGTTACATTGCTTAAAGTGAATAGAAAATAATATTGGAAATCATGTCACAAAAATCCCATGAAAGTGGATGGAGGACAAAAAAATAATAATAGTTTAAAAAGTATAAATGGTATCAAAAAGTTGTATGCAAGCAACTTAATCCAGATCAGTCTATAACTTTTAAAGTTTGAATTGTGTTTCTATCGGTGTTAGAGGAGTAACCTTCCAAATAATAGTAAGAAGTAAGAAATAATTCTTACAACATTTAGTGTGGCTGCTGTCACAAGCAAGTTAAACTTAAGGTATAAGAAGATTCCAAATAATAATAATTATATGGTAATTTTCAATGAAGAAAAAGTGTGACTTCCTTCAGCTCTTTGAAATAATTTTTGTGGTAGTGGAAGAATTTTTAAACGTTTTACTTAAGTGAAGCAGTGAAATATAGTCAAAGTTAAATATATTAAAATGTCTGGTCTGATTACTTTGATAGGCTATATAAAGCTTATAATTTTGGACTGTAGTAAATTTTGTATTTTTGCTAACAAAGATATCTACATACACTACATGGCCAAAAGTATGTGGACACTTGAAAGTCGAACATCTCATTCCAAAATCATGGGCATTTAATATGGAGTTGGTCCCCACTTTGATGCTACAACAGCCTCCAGCTTCTGGAAAGACTTTCCACTAGAAGTTGGAACATCGCTGCGGGAATTTGCTTCCATTCAGCCACAAGAGCATTTGTGATGTTGGGCGATTAGGCCTGGCTCGCAGTTGGCGTTCCAATTCATCTGAAAGGTGTTCAATGGGTTTGAGGTCAGGGCTCTGCGCAGGCCAGTCAAGTTCTTCCACACCGATCTCAACAAACCATTTCTGTATGGACCTCGCTTTGTGCACGGGGGATTTCTCATGCTGAAACAGGAAAGGGCTTCCCCAAACTGTTGCAACAAAGTTGGAAGGACAGAATTGTATAGAATGTAATTGTATGCCGTATCGTTAAGATTTTCCTTCACTGAACCATGAAAAACAGCTCCAGATCATTATTCGTCCTCCACCAAACTTTACAGTTGGCCCTACGCATTGTTGCAGGTAGTGTTTTCCTGGCATCCGCCAAACCCAGATTAGTCCGTCGGACTGCCAAATGGTGAAGCGTGATTCATCACTCCAGAGAACGCGTTTCTACTGCTCCAGAGTCCAATGGCGACGAGCTTTACACCACTCCAGCCGACACTTGGCATTGCGCATGGTGATTTTAGGCTTGTGTGGGGCTGCTCAACCATGGAAACCCATTTCATGAAGCTCCCGACTAGAACAGTTCTTGTACTGACTTTGCTTCCAGAGGCAGTTTGGAACTCAGTATTGAGTGTTGCAACTGAGCTACTGATGATTTTTTACGCGCTACAACACTTTCCGGTCCCGTTCTGTGAGCTTTTGAGGCCTGTTTCGCTCCCCCGACATGCAGGGTAGAAGGACACTGTCTACCGGTCACCCTTGCATCCCGCGTGCTAGCTAACTAGCTAGGTTGCTAGTTAGTGATACTGTGTGCTAGCTTGCTAGTGAGCTGGCACACAATGTCGCCCACACCTCCGGCCTGCTGTGTCCTGGAGAAAACCGTGCCCAATAGGCAGGGGCGAAGGACACTGTTTACCGGTCGTCGCCGCCTACTGTGTGCTAGCCAACTAGCTAGCTTGCTAGTTAGTGACATTGTGTGCTAGCTTGCTAGTTAGCTAGCACACGGTGTTGCCACTGCCTCCCAACTGTTGTGTCACAGAAAAAACCATGCCGACAGGCAGGGGCGATAATCCCTGCCTCCCGCTAGCACAGCAGGCGGGAGCTGGGGCGACAACATGTACTAGCTAGCTTGACAGTTAGCTAGCACACAGTGTTGATATCTTGATAGTTAGCTAGCCAGCACACTGTGCCTCCCCAGCCTGCTGTGTACCGGAATCCTCCTTAGGACTAGCTGGCTAAGATGGCACACAGCGTCCTTCGCTCCCGCCTGCCGAACAACTGCCCTTGCCATCATTAACATAACTGCGGGAAAACAGTGCCTGTGGGGTTTATCGGCGGCTGGCATCCAATGTTATTGTGCATTTAATGCCACCTTCCGTACTGGAGAAACCACACCACCTACCTGTTGTAATTTAAAATTTGACCAATAGAAGTATAAAGACGGTTCCAGCAGATGCAGGAATGCCGACATGCAGGAGCACCCCAAATTGCTGGCCGCAATTGCACCCTTCTCCATAGTTGGGCCTGCCCCAGTATCTGTGCATTAGAGATTATGAGTATGATGTGTCATCGTTGACATCTCTAATGCACAGATACTGGGGCAGATTGGGCTTATTAATGTTACTGTCAATCATGGCAAATTACTATGGCCATAATGGCCTATAAAGTGATGTGATATTATAATTTAGCCTACATTTCAATGTAATCAGTGGAAATAAGTTCATCATCATTAGCAAATTAACTTAGTAAGTGAGAGGAACCTACTCATCTCTAGGGCACATTCCATCTTGAAATATTTTATCCAAAGGGAGGATTGCTTGACCAAGAAACACGTCAAGTCCGATAAGCACCCGGTGCATAATGGTGAGGACCAAGTCACCGCTCCCTGAGGGAAAAACACTGCGACCCCCATCCTCCAGTATTCCGGGTAGAAGTTCAAAACAGCATTCCTCATTCCACTCTGGCACAGTCGCCTTCTCGACCAAACCGGTGGTGTATTTCTCCTTCCCCACCTGAATGATTGTGTAAACATAACGGCTACCTCCGTGCTTGCCCTTTGTCCGTAAACCCCTTGCACGAAGGACAGTTACATTCACATGTGTAGGCACCCATCTCTGGTCATCATTTAAATCTATAAAGGACATAATTTTAAATTACGTTGTATGGATTGGGGGAGCGTGACTGCATAGAAAGTCCAAAATAGCCGTCCCTTGACGCTTCTTTATTCTTGTAGCCTCGCCCTTGCATCTGTGTCCACCGGTTTGCTAGCACAAACAGACACAGGACCTCTGCAGAATTTATCCAAAATACTCCGGCATGTTTCAGACTTCAGTTTGTGGATATGCTGGCTATCCCGCGCTTGCGGCGCTCGTGTGCCATCTTCAAAGCTGCGTGCGATCTGCTAATTAGAATACTTGCTACTCGCTGCTGGCTGGTCAGTCCTCATCACTAGTCTACTGTCCGAAAACTCAGTGCTGTCGGTCCGCCTTCCTTAACAAAATAGGTCCGCATACGGTATAGGTTGCACAAAGTTAAATAGAACCCCCCCCCCCCGAAAAAATGGTGGAAAAAAAT
The DNA here is from genome assembly GCF_029448725.1 of Salvelinus fontinalis. Lineage (NCBI taxonomy): Eukaryota > Metazoa > Chordata > Actinopteri > Salmoniformes > Salmonidae > Salvelinus > Salvelinus fontinalis. Next base: position 56,032,377 of record NC_074670.1, on the reverse strand, counting down.
AGGCCTATCATAAGCCTTACTGTGACATTATTATGATACTACTACGTTACAATCGTGCATGCAATAACACAATGCGTTTTTCTTTGTCAATATTGCAACAATTGGATAATAGTAACCTGGGACTAATCCAAAAAATACATCCCACCCAATCAAGTTATAGTCTGGTTCAACGCGACAATGGAAGGCCCCTCTGTGCAATGTAGGCTAGGCTAAATATTAGCCTATCATAATGAAACGGTTCTAAATTGAAAACAAGTGCTTAACAATTGAGTTGACTGCTTGCGACAATGAATCAAGATGATAAGTAGTTATGCGATCATGTAAATATTTTATTTACTTTTGTATTTGTATTTGAATCCAATTAACAGTAGCCTAACATGCCTTTCTCGTGTCATGTGTTCAGATGAGGGGTGGGCAGGGTGGCTGTCTGTGGAGGATTAGAGTTTAACAGATGTTGTAAACATGAAACTGTGTAATTACGAACTTTATCCGCAACGTTATATTCCATTTGGTTAAACTGAAGCAATATCTCTGCCATGTACTTAATTGTAACATGGACAACATGGATGTAGGCTACAGTGGTCGCCAACAATCCGTTATGCCAGGTTGAGTTGAGTGAATCTGTCACTCTGGAAGCAATGTTTGAGGAATTGATTATTAGTTAGATAAGCAATGCAACTCATGGCCAAATGGCAGTTATCACAATCCTCACATCAGGAATGGTTCAGAACTTCCTCCCTGTGATTTACTTGTTCCTGCTTGGTAAAATACATTAGTTCAATAGAACCTTCAATGTTATTTATGCATTTCCATTGGCAAAAGACATACAAGTATTGGCAAACATGTACAGGCAAAAGACATGTATAGACAGAACATGTACATATTATTCCTCATTAATAAATTCAACATTAATTGATTGTTGTTTCAATGTACAGTATGTTTTTTTGGGGGGGGGGGATTTACTATAACTTACATGTATGCAAAAATGATTTTATTCACCCAGCTAAATGTTGAACAAGTAGAGGACAGGTTAACTTTTTACAGAAACTTTTTTTTAGCAATTTCACTTCACTTACATTTTGAGAAATGTACTGCACCGGCGATAGACTTCCTCGTGCTCATTCTGCAGTTGCAGGTGCACAGATAAAACATTAACAAACGCTCCAAAAACACCCAAATACGTCCTTTTAGAAACAGTAGTGCTCTCAGTATGGTGATGCAGGTCTTTAGATGGTTGTACACATGAAATTGTGCCATTCCAAACTTCATCCGCAACGTTATATTCATTTTGATTGGGCTCCAGCGATACTTTTCTGTGTGTGCATGCACAGGCCACACGTGCAGGATATGTGGAGTGGGGATTTTAGCATGTAAATCTTGGTGGGGCAAACTCCCCCCAAAAATGTTAGAGGCATGCCAGCAAAGTCACAACAACACTAAACAATACATTAATTGCACTATAACGGTGAAAAGTGGTGCCAACAAACTGTTAGGGCCTACATAAAGCTGTCCCAACAGCAGAGCTTTCTTTTCAGCACCATGGAGTGAATCCTTATCACCGCTACACTTAGCTATCAGCGAAGCCTTGTCTAAGAGCGAAACAGTTAATTCAGCCACATTTACTGCCTTTTTAGAAAACATAGCTGATATGGCTGACTTGCTTAAACAAATGTGGTTTCTTCTGACAATTGAGATGTACAGTCATGGCCAAAAGTTTTGAGAATTAAACAAATATACATTTTCGTGCAGATGCACTCACACCTGCCTGCTGCCATTACTGAGCAAGCTCTGTACTGGTGATGCCCCGATCCCACAGCTGAATCAACTTTAGGAGATGGTCCTAGCGCTTGCTGGACTTTCTTGGGCGCCCTGAATCCTTCTTCACAACAATTGAACCGCTCTCCTTGAAGTTCTTGATGATCCGATAAATGGTTGATTTAGGTGCAATCTTACTGGCAGCAATATCCTTGCCTGTGAAGCCCTTCTTGTGCAAAGCAATGATGGCAGCATGTGTTTCATTGCAGGTAACCATGATTGACAGAGGAAGAACAATAATTCCAAGCATCACCCTCCTTTGAAGCTTCCAGTCTGTTATTCGAACTCAATCAGCATGACAGTCTCCAGCCTTGTCCTCATCAACACGCACACCTGTGTTAACGAGAGAATCACTGGCATGATGTCAGCTGGTCCTTTTGTGGCAGGGCTGAAATGCAGTGGAAGTGTTTTTGTTGTTGTTTATTTTTGCATGTTACACGGCCGTCCGGAAGGAGACCAAGGTGCAGCGTGGTAAGCGTACATTTATTTTTATTTGAAATGAATGTCGCCAACAAAACAAGGAAACGACCGTGAAGCTTAACTTGGACAATAGTGTAGTGGCACAAAGATAACTACCCACAAACACCAAAGGAAAAAAGGCTGCCTAAGTATGATTCCCAATCAGAGACAACGATAGACAGCTGTCCCTGATTGAGAACCATACCAGGCCAAAACATAGAAATACAAAACATAGAAATAAAGAAACTAGAATGCCCACCCTAGTCATACCCTGACCTAACCAAAATAGAGAATAAAAGCCTCTCTATGGCCAGGGCGTGACAGCATGGCAAAGAGGGACAATTGCAATGAATTGCTATTCATCTGATCACTGTTCATAACATTCTGGAGTATATGCAAATTGCCATCATACAAACTGAGGCAGCAGACTTTGTGAAAATGTATATTTGTGTCATTCTCAAAACTTTTGGCCACGACTGTACAAACTATGGCATAAGGGAACGACTAGTGGATAAGAGGAAATTCGTAATTTAGATTAAGATATTGAGCGAGCTAGGACGGACGTGGTCAATATAGCTAATTGTTGAGCACTTTTGAAATGTACAGTGACAGAATTCTGAACATGGGCCATTCTTACAGTATTCTCCCTGTACACCAAGTCAGAATCGTTGGATAAATAAAGGGGGCATATAATCAGTCAATGAAAGCTCTTACAATATTCAATGATAACATTTCTCTAAAACAGGCTGTAGGCTACATGTGCACCACCAAGTCAGAACAATAGGCTAAGTTATGAGGGAAAGGAACCAAATTATTAGGGTGAGGCACATGGGCTACTAACAGCTTACTACACAACATTCACCTAGTATTACTTTCTTAGCTACTGTATATAGTGTTTACAGAAGTGGACAGATGTAGAATTTTGTGTGGCGAAGCTGCAATATACAAAACCTTCTATGGGTGTGATCCAACTTAATGTTATGCATTTTGTCTATATTTGGGGTTGCATTGTGTTTTTGAATTGCAAATAAATTACATCAAATAAACAACTTTTTTCATGTATGGTCTTTATGTATCTCAAATAGACCCTTTGATAGTATTTGAAATTATTTGAGATGCTATGCTCTAAAAATTCACTCTGAGACTTTCTGAAGTTGACGCCAGTCAATAGGGAAGTAAGAACAATGAACGTCAGCCACACCCTTTCACCTGAACAAGTAGCCTTGTTTGAGAGAAGGTTCTCGACCCCTCCCTCCATCTCTACATCAGGCTGGATGGTATACATACTCTATACAGACAGTGTAACAAAATTCTTCTTCTTGTCCAGGCAGTTTTAATACCAATTTAAGTTTAATAACTTGAATTGGGGGAGGAAAAACATATTATAATACAATATAAGTATGTAATATAAAGTATTGTACATAAGTATTTAATATTAAACATTTATAAAGGAAGATTTTTACCCAAATCTCTTTGGTGTTTTTTTTAAACCTCTCGTCCTCATCATTTTATTTTTATTACTATTTCACATTGTTTTGACTATTTTGTGTACATAACAGCATATTCATCAATACTGTAAAACGTGATGTATAATATTTTGTTTGGTTTGATAAAGACTGCAATGACATTTCATTAGATAATGGGGTAATAATTCAAGTACTGTACAAATGTTAGGGCTGTGATCAATTTAATCAAGATCTAGAGGTGGTCTTTGTTGCCACCCTGTGGTTATTGGCAGCTATGAATCAAGAAAGCTCAAACAAGTAAGAAATAAAAATGTAGTACACCTTTTACATATTCCAATTGCAAAAGGTGATAATATCCCATTTATATTTTTTCCAATTATTTATACTCTTTCCAAAATATTTACACTTCCGTTCAAAAGTTTGGGTCACTTAGAAATGTTCTTGTTTTTTAAAGAAAAGCACATACACTGCTCAAAAAAATAAAGGGAACACTTAAACAACACAATGTAACTCCAAGTCAATCACACTTCTGTGAAATCAAACTGTCCACTTAGGAAGCAACACTGATTGACAATAAATTTCACATGTTGTTGTGCAAATGGAATAGACAAAAGGTGGAAATTAAAGGCAATTAGCAAGACACCCTCAATACAGGAGTGATTCTGCAGGTGGTGACCACAGACCACTTCTCAGTTCCTATGCTTCCTGGCTGATGTTTTGGTCACTTTTGAATGCTGGCGGTGCTTTCACTCTAGTGGTAGCATGAGACGGAGTCTACAACCCCCACAAGTGGCTCAGGTAGTGCAGCTCATCCAGGATGGCACATCAATGCGAGCTGTGGCAAGAAGGTTTGCTGTGTCTGTCAGCGTAGTGTCCAGAGCATGGAGGCGCTACCAGGAGACAGGCCAGTACATCAGGAGACGTGGAGGAGGCCGTAGGAGGGCAACAACCCTGTGGCAGGGTTGATCTTTTGCCTTTGGATTAACTCGTCGTTGATCTGGTACAACGCTCTGTACTACTTCCTTCCCCCGAACAGCGCACACTGGCTCTAACCAGAACAGAAAGAGTGGGAGGCCGCGGTGCACAAATGAGCAAGAGGATAAGTACATTAGAGTGTCTAGTTTGAGATACAGACACCTCACAAGTCCTCAACTGGCAGCTTCATTAAATAGTACCCGCAAAACACCAGTCTCAACGTCAACAGTGAAGAGGCAACTCCGGGATGCTGGCCTTCTAGGCAGAGTTCCTCTGTCCAATGTCTGTGTTCTTTTGCCCGTCTTAATATTTTATTTTTATTGGCTAGTCTGAGATATGCATTTTTCTTTGCAACTCTGCCTAGAAGGCCAGCATCCCGGAGTCGGTTTCTCCTTTTTGTTTTGGTACTAAGTAGGCTATGTTTACAAAACTCTAAACTGGTAACACTTTTAATGCAGCAAGTCTTCTATTTAAAACCTTTTATTGTACATCCATTTTGTCTGGAGACATATTTCACCACACAACCATTGATCCAAAATTTAAGTTTACTGTGAAATACCATGAGAACATGGATTTAATCACCAAAACAACATAATATCTTCTCAGTTCAGCTGTTTTAATGACGAGTTAATCCAAAGGCAAAACATGCAAGATACATGTATCAAAATTGCCCTTTGAATGTAGTATGCTACAGTACTGTAAATTACAGTACAGTCATGGCCAAAAGTTTTGAGAATGACACAAATATTAATTTCCGCAAAGTTTGCTGCTTCAGTATCTTTAGATATATTGTCAGATGTTACTATAGAATACTGAAGTATAATTACAAGCATTTCATAAGTGTCAAAGGGGCGGCAGGGTAGCATAGTGGTTAGAGCGTTGGACTAGTAACCGAAAAGTTGCAAGTTCAAATCCCTGCGCTGACAATGTACAATTCTGTCGTTCTGCCCCTGAACAGGCAGTTATTGAAAATAAGATTTTTTTCTTAACTGACTTGCCTAGTTAAATAAAGATAAAATGCTTTTATTGACAATAACCTGAAGTTGATGCAAAGAGTCTATATTTGCAAGACCTCTGCAATCCACCCTGGCATGCTGTCAATTAACTTCTGGGGCACATCCTGACTGATGGCAGCCCATTCTTGCATAATCAATGCTTGGAGTTTGTCAGAATTTGTGGGGTTTTGTTTGTCCACCCGGCTCTTGAGAATTGACCACAAGTTCTCAATGGGATTAAGGTCTGGGGAGTTTCCTGGCCATGGACCCAAAATATTGATGTTTTGTTCCCCGAGCCACTTAGTTATCACTTTTGTGGAGCAATGGGTAATGACCCATCGTGGGTGACTGTTGTTGATGTGTACAGAAGGTCCCTGGTTCGCGCCCGTGTCGGGGCGAGGAGACGGTCTAAAGTTAAACTGCTACATTTGCTTAAGTTTCACTTTATTCATTAAAATTATGTGGAACTATAAGTACGCTGCGCCTTGGTCTGACATTCATTATTACGGACATCGTGACAGAATATCCCATCAAAACAGGACCAAGCAGCGTGCTCAGGAGAAGAAGACATTCTGGATTTGGGAGGAAATTATGGCTGGAGATGAAAGCCTTCCGTGGAAGCAGACGCAAATGGTGAGGGAAGGACAGCAACGACGCCAGGGATCACGGCCACGACGCAAGCCCAAAAGACAGGCCACGGGGTGGTCGGCGACGCTGAGGGGCACACGGGGTGGTCGGCGACGCTGAGGGGTGAGTCAGAGACCGAGGAGGAATATTGGGACAGATTGAGCGAGGAGTGGTTGGCGACAGTTGAGGAGAGTGATGAGAGAGAGCTGTTGGTTTGGCTGGAGAGGCAAGACAGTCGCCCTGAGGAGCGTGTTAGCCGTCCGATGCCACCTGTGCCAGCTCTCCGCACTCGCTTTGAGGAGAGTGTCATCGAACCGGTACCATTGATGCCGGCTATACGCACCAGGTCTCCAGTACGTCTCCACAGCCCGACACGTCCTGTGCCTGCTCCTCGCACTCTCCCTCAAGTGCGTCTTCCCAGTCAGGTACGTCCTGTGCCTGCTCCTCGCACTTTCCCTGAAGTGCATGTCCCCAGTCCAGTACGTCCTGTGCCTCCTCCCCGCACTCACCCTGAAGTGCGTGTCTCTAGTCCGGTGCCACCTGTACCGGCCCCACGCACCAGGCTTCCTGCGACGATCCCCAGTCCGGAGCTTCCGGAACCTCCTGAGACGGTTCCACGGTCCGGAACCTCCTGAGACGGTTCCACGGTCCGGAACCTCCTGAGACGGTCCGGAACCTCCAGCTCCATGGCCGGAGCCTTCCCCTGCGCCGTCTGAGCACGGCATCCAGTTCAGCTCCAAGGCCAGAGTCTTCTTCTGCGTTGGTGCCCAGTCCAGGCACAGCGTCCAGTCCCGCTCCATGGCGGGAGCCTTCCCCTGCGCCGAGGTCCAGTCCAGGCACAGTGTTCAGCCTGAGTCCATGGCTGGATCTGCGGGGTCTTTGTCCTGCACCAGAGCCGCCCCCGTTGCTGGCAGATCCGCGGGATGAGCGGGTACTTCACCCCGCACCAGAGCCACCACCGACACTAGATACCCCCCCCTAACCCTCCCTTTTTGTTTCAGGTTTTGCAGTCGGAGTCCGCACCTTTGGGTGGGTACTGTCACGTCCTGACCATAGAAAGCCTTTATTTTCTATGGTAGAGTAGGTCAGGGTGTGACTCGGGGGGTTAGTCTAGTTTATATTTTTTATGTGGGGTTCTAGGTTGTTTTTTCTATGTTGGTTTTGGTATGATTCCTAGTTGGAGGCAGCTGGCACCTGTAGGTTATGGGATATTGTTTATGTTTAGTTGCCTGTTAGCACTGCATTGTCGTCACGGTTAGTTTATTCTTTATTTGTTTTGTCTTTGCTTAAGTTTCACTTTATTCATTCAAATTATGTGGAACTCTAAGTACACTGCGCCTTGGTCCGACATTCATTATTACGGACATCGTGACATCATGGCTCTATGCTTAGGAAAAATTGTGAGTGAGCTCACTCCCTTGGCTGAGAAGCAACCCCACACATGAATGGTCTCAGGATGCTTTACTGTTGGCATGACAATGGACTGATGGTAGCGCTCACCTTGTCTTCTCCGGACAAGCTTTTTTCCGGAGGCCCCAAACAATCGGAAAGGGGATTCATCAGAGAAAATGATTTTTCCCCAGTCCTCAGCCGTCCAATCCCTGTACCTTTTGCAGAATATCAGTCTGTTCCTGATGTTTTTCCTGGAGAGAAGTGGCTTCTTTGCTGCCCTTCTTGACACCAGGCCATCCTCTAAAAGTCTTCGCCTCACTGTGCGTGCAGATGCACTCACACCTGCCTGCTGCCATTTCTGAGCAAGCTCTGTACTGGTGGTGCCCCGATCCCACAGCTGAATCAACTTTAGGAGACGGTCCTGGCGCTTGCTGGACTTTCTTGGGCGCCCTAAGCCTTCTTCACAACAATTGAACCGCTCTCCTTGAAGTTCTTGATGATCCGATAAATGGTTGATTTAGGTGCAATCTTACTGGCAGCAATATCCTTGCCTGCAAAGCCCTTTTTGTGCAAAGCAATGATGACGGCACGTGTTTCCTTGAAGGTAACCATGGTTGACAGAGGAAGAACAATGATTCCAAGCACCACCCTCCTTTTGAAGCTTCCAGTCTGTTATTCGAACTCAATCAGCATGACAGAGTGATCTCCAGCCTTGTCCTCGTCAACACTCACATCTGTGTTAATGAGAGAATCACTGACATGATTTCAGCTGGTCCTTTTGTGGCAGGGCTGAAATGCAGTGAAATTATTTTTGGGGGATTCAATTCAGTTCATTTGCATGGCAAAGAGGGACTTTGCAATTAAATGCAATTCATCTGATCACTCTTCATAACATTCTGGAGTATATGCAAATTGCCATCATACAAACTGAGGCAGCAGACTTTGTGAAAATTAATATTTGTGTCATTCAAAAAAACTTTTGGCCACGACTGTACATTTGAACATTGTCTTCTAGGGTGTGAACTGATATGGTCAGATTGAATTAAAACAGCTAGCCTTGCACTGGCCAGACAGGTCTGTTGCACGCTCCCGCAAGGGTATAAATATTGCCCTGAGCCTGACAGTGTTATCGTGGGTGGAGTTATGCACATTTTTCCCCAGGTGCCTGAACAATGACGACATTTACTGCGAAGCTGATGAGAACCTATGCCCAAATGCTCAAGACAGGCTTGATGCAAACTAATGCCTGCTAAACATTGTTAATTTTGTTTAATTTGATTACAGTAGACTTATGTTGTAACTATATCAGAACAATACATTTATTTTTGGGGTCAATGATTGTGAAAGATGTCTTCAATGATCACACCTTTGATCACAAATGGGATAGAAATTATGGATTTTTTTTTTTTTTACTGTTCCGATATAATTACAACATAGGTGTACTGTGATCAAATTAAACAAATGCTGATGACTGGTTGCCCTATGCTGGACAGCTGGCATCGACCTCCCCTAAATAAATAAGTTACTCACCAGGGAGAAGGGACATGGCAGAGCAGCGGTTGGATCTAAAGATGGAATCCAAGATAAATGTAAAAGAGACGCATGTGAAGAATAGAAGAAGTGCAGTTATGCTGTAATGGAAAGTATCATATGGAATGTTTTATTGAAATAACACGTCTGCGTACACGTCTACCCAGCCATGCATGCCGCATGAGATATGCATGATTAACATCTAACACTAATCGAGCGTTGAACCCAACAGTGCATGCTGTAATGATATATGTATGATTGACATGAAACGCTAACCGTGCACACCGAAATGCAGGAAGATATGGGCACCTAACCAAGTTAAGCCCAATGCTGATCGATTCTTATTGTTACGCTAATTTATTTAGAAGAAATGTTACGCACGCTGGTACGTAGAACCCGACCACACATTCTAATGCGATTTGTGAAATATGATACGTTTGCTCCTTTGAACCCAGTCGTGCATGCAGTAAACGAGGGATGGTGATGCATGCCTAAAGGTGTGTGACCCAAAAGCCAGGTGTAATATGAATGACTGCCACATACATGCGTGTCATTGAAAGCTCGAACTAAATTAGCTATTGATAGTTATGGTAAGGAGCCATTGCTGAGAAGTCAAATAGATTTGGCTTAACAAGTGAGGTGTAGCAGCACATAGCCAACCTAGTTGCTGGCTAAGGAGAGTGATGGTGGAATTATACCTAATGTAGCTGCAGTGGTTAATGCTCCAGTTCTGAACGAAAGACCAGTGTATCATAGAGAGGAAAGATAGGACCTTTATATTACTTAAGAAATGAGAGGAATGAAACAGAGGGTTGAATGGGAGGGATATAAATCAAATGTAATATGAGGAGCAGAGCAAGGTCCAGCGTGGAAAAATATAAGCATAAAGCAAGAGAAAGGATAAGTGTAGGTGCGAGCTCTTATGATAGTACCGCAGGAACCCAATTTAAAATGCTTGAGTGAAGCTACTGATTAAGGTGAGGAGACCAGATCAGAATCCCTAAATCACGTGAAGAAAATGTATAATAGGAGTTGTGAATGCCATTGAAGGGACAATGAAAAAGAAAGACCTTACGGAGACATCAAGCGGAGGGAACTGCCTTGTCTGAGACTGCAAGCATTGGCTGCAAAACAGGTAGCAAGTAGTTTAGGGTAGAGATTAAAATGGTTGCGTTGAAAAGTCGTTCTAATTGGATATAAATGGGAAAAGATGGCATGAGACGACAACTAGACATAGTGCCTGACTAATGTGATTCGCCTAGTGTGCGACATGCTGACGCTAGGCCTATGAGGCCCACTAAAGATGAACCAATTATCCGTAATGTAAAAACGATGACCTGCGGACTACTAGCCAAAAATTTCCACAAAGGTAAACAGATGGGAAGCGTCCAAGTAAACCCATACTCAGACCCAACTGTCTAACCCATAATGATATCTGAAACAGGCGCTATTGCAACATGACCATAGAAACTGTGGGGCCAACCCTAAAAAAGGGTGCTACCCAAACCCGTGCAGGTACCAGATGAACCTTGTATGCTAGTAGTAAAGGAAACAGTGTGGTAAACCCCTTGTTAGGCAGCCTTAATTTGCAACCAGAAGGTAGTGGCTGTGGGACCAAACTGTTGTAAGTAGGGTAGGATATTTGAAGCTTGCATAAAGAAGCCTTTTCCCGGATCAGTTCGGCAAGGTGTGACCCAATCTTAAGATTGAAGCTCCACCTGTAACAATAACACATTATTAGAATGCGGAGAAAACCATGAAATTACATGAATAAGCTACGAGCAACAACTGAAGCTGAAAGCCACAGTTCTTGATTGACATACAGTTGAAGTCGGAAGTTTACATACACCTTAGCCAAATACATTTAAACTCAGTTTCACAATTCCTGACATTTAATCCTAGTTAAAATTCCCTGTCTTAGGTCAGTTAGGATCACCACTTTATTTTAAGAATGTGAAATGTCAGAATAATAGTAGAGAGAATAATTTATTTTAGCTTTTAATTATTTCATCACATTCCCAGTGGGTCAGAAGTTTACATACAATCAATTAGTATATTGGTAGCATTGCCTTTAAATTGTTTAACTTGGGTCAAACGTTCCGGGTAGCCTTCCACAAGCTTCCCACAATAAGTTGGGTGAATTTTTACCCATTGCTCCTGACAGAGCTGGTGTACCTGAGTCAGGTTTGTAGGCCTCCTTGCTCACACAAGCTTTTTCAGTTCTGCCCACACATTTTCTATAGGATTGAGGTCAGTGCTTGTGATGGCCACTCCAATACCTTGACTTTGTTATCCTTAAGCCATTTTGCCACAACTTTGGAAGTATACTTGGGGTCATTGTGCATTTGGAAGACCCATTTGCGACCAATCTTTAACTTCCTGACTGATGTCTTGAGATGTTGCTTCAATATATCCACATAATTTCCCTACCTCATGATGCCATCTATTTTGTGAAGTGCACCAGTCCCTCCTGCAGCAAAGCACCCCCACAACATGATACTGCCACCACCGTGCTTCAAGGTTGGGATGGTGTTCTTCGGCTTGCAAGCTTCCCCCTTTTTCTCCAAACATAACAATGGTCATTATGGCCAAACAGTTCTATTTTTGTTTCATCAGACCAGTGGACATTTCTCCAAAAAGTACGATCTTTGACCCCATGTGCAGTTGCAAACCGTAGCCTGGCTTTTTTATGGCGGTTTTGGATCAGTGGCTTCTTCCTTGCTGAGCGGCCTTTCAGGTTATGTCGATATATGACTCGTTTTACTGTGGATATAGATACTTTGTACGTGTTTTCTCCAGCATCTTCACAAGGTCCTTTGCTGTTGTTCTGGGATTGATTTGCACTTTTCGCACCAGAGTACGTTCATATCTAGGAGACAGAATGCATCGCCTTCCTGAGCGGAATGATGGCTGCGTGGTCCCATGGTGTTTATACTTGCATACTATTGTTTGTATAGATGAGCATGGTACCTTCAGGCATTTGGAAATTGCTCCCAAGGATGAACCAGACATGTGGAGGTCAATTTATTTTTAATGAGGTCTTGGCTGATTTCTTTTGATTTTCCCATGATGTCAAGCAAAGAGGCACTTAGTTTGAAGGTAGGCCTTGAAATACATCCACAGGTACACATCCAATTGACTCAAATTATGTCAATTAGCCTATCAGAAGCTTCTAAAGCCATAACATCATTTTCTGGAATTTTCCAAGCTGTTTAAAGCCACAGTCAACTTAGTGTATGTAAACTTCTGACCCACTGGAATTGTGATACAGTGAAATAATCTGTCTGTAAACAGTTGTTGGAAAAATTACTTGTGTCATGCACAAAGTAGATGTCCTAACCGACTTGCCAAAACTATAGTTTGTTAACAAGAACTTTGTGGAGTGGTTGAAAAATGAGTTTTAATGACTCCAACCTACACCTCCAAGTGTATGTAAACTTCCGACTTCAACTGTATTACTGTCAATGGCCACCCTGCCACAGTTTGCTGCTGGTATTATTCGAGATAGTCCCTGCAATCAGTTCTGATACGACATTAAGGAAACGGAAGACATTTTGTTTATAACAAGATTAAATACAAATAAATTAAATAGAAATGCCAAGAGTGATGAGAGTGGAAGGCATTAGTAGCTCATAAATCATGGAAATATTTCATTTGAATCACTGACGAATCAATTGAAATTGACTAATGTTGCAAAGTATGACTTGTGCAAGGCTACGATTACGTGAGCCAATTTAATATCAAATATAAATGAATAGCTTATAAACTTAAACATAGTCTCTGATTATTATTATACAATACCAATCCACGATTGCAGCGATGGATTGTCGTCGAGGCCGTTCGACAAACTCTCGAGTTCACCTTAGTAGTCTACTCCAACGCAACCAAGTAGCTCTGAACAGCAATCAGCCTGTGTAGACCAGTGGACAGGAGTGCTCACGGCCGGTGGGGTACGACCATGAAAGACGTGCGGATATTATATAGCATTCCAAACATTGTAATATAATTAATAGAGAGAAGAGAGTAATAGCGAGGGAAGAGGAAACAGTAGTGATGGGATACCGAAGCTTTCTGAAGGCGTCGGCGCTTTCACCAAATTGTGCCAAAAAACTACATTACTCAGAGCTTCATTATCTGTTCACAATGCAAGTTAGTGGCATCTGCTGGTCAACAATAAATAGCAGCGTGTGATCAAATATGCTTTTTTCTCCGCGGTTTTCATGAAAACTCTGTAGCGCAGCGGTATGTCGTTGGCTTTAGTAGCCTAGAATTAGTTGGAATACCAGGTTTGCATCTTACATTTCTTCCCTTTTTTCCCTTCAAGTTTACTCTTTTTCAAAAGCTATGGCATTATTTAGGATGCTTAAGACAGAAGCTTATACTATACTAAATAAAACAAATTATTTGAACAGTACAGAAAGTGTGATTCACAACTTTCTAAATAGTGTGCTTTCAACGGGATTCAACCTCATACCCTCACATCCCTGAACGTTCCATAGTTCCCTATGCAACATGTAAAGTGTTGGTCCCATGTTTCATGAGCTGAAATAAAATACCCCAGAAATATTCCATACACAAAAAGCTTATTTCTTTCAAGTTTTGTGCGCAAATTTGTTTGCATTTCTCCTTTGCCAAGATGATCCATCCATCTGGTGTGGCATATCAAGAAACTGATTAACAGCATCATCATAACACAGGTGTGTCCAGTAAAGGTTGTTGATTGAAAGCAGTTTGGAATCGAAGAAATCAGTGGGATCTCACATTTTGCAACATACGCTTTGAAAAAGCATGTGATCAAACGACGCTCCGGACGTCATTGATGAAGTACTTCTGATCCACACAAGGCACGCATAAATGAACCAGTGTTGCCAATTTAGCGACTTTGTCGCTATATTTAGCAAATATTCAGACCCCTCGGCCTCACCCCAGTCCCAAAGCACTCACAGGCGGTCCAGTCCACGCGCAGCAGTCCCTCCCAGCTGCAGTCAGAGCAGGAGACGCATCCAGACTGCAAATAAATCGCGCATGCAAGAAGCCACCGCTGGCTGATCCCGCCCTGGCTTACATTTTAAAAAAACTATTCACCTGAATTAGGGCCAGACTAGTTACCATAATTTTCTCACATTGCCATTGACAGTTTTTTCTACTGTCTCTTTTTGGTCCATTGTATACAAAAAAATAAAAATAAATGTAATGTTTAAAAATGTTCTTGTTTTACTGTGTAATGTTTAAAAATGTTCTTGTTTTACTGTGACTTGTTGTAGGCTCCTAAGTGGACCATAAGGTTAAAAACCAAACCAAATTAAGAAAACTAAACTAAAAAACTAAAAAAATTAAATAAAAACTTAAATAAAAAACGAAGTAACTCCGCCAGAGTGTCTCTTTTGGGTCACTTTTGCCAGTCCCAAGCCCAGATAAAGGAGGAGGGTTGGAATTGTGACCCCCCCCCCAAAAAAAGAATCGACAGAAGAAAGAAAATTTGTAGTTCTAAACATATTTAGGATGTGTTTTACTAACTTTTTGTCTCTCCCACGACGTTATTCCTCTCTCCTACAGCGTCCATCACAATTACATGCACATGGCCAATTATGCAAATTAGGCAATGACGTCATTTAGCAACTTCTGGCGACTTTTAGGACAGCCAATAGCTACTTTCCTTACTGAGGAGTTGGCAACACTGATCAGAACAAGGCATTTACCTGCTTAGTGATTTCGACACATGCCACAGAGCCCTGGTATCCAACATAACATTACTAGGAAACAGCACAACATGGGGAAAGAGTAGTTCCATGAGCTACACACCTAAAACCAAACAAGCCTTCACTGCAAATGTATGCTAGATCAACATGATCTAATAAAATTGGCATCACCCTATGATGAGTGAACAAGAATGCCACCAGTAAGCATGTCATTGAACTGTGAGGCCTACACCATGTCTATCCTATGTGACGATACAATCTGATTGTATTGATTTGTGCAGTAACAATATCCGCTACAAAGGCTATATTATAATGACTATGCATTGCATGGAGAACTCAAGAATGAAGTGACAATGAGCAATTGTTTTATTTGATATTTAACTAGGCAAGCCAGTTAAGAACAAATTCTTATTTGCAATGACGGCCTACACCGGCCAAACCTTAACCCGGACAACGCTGGGCCAATTGTATGCCGTCCTATGGGACTCCCAATCGCAGTCGGTTGGGATACAGCCTGGAATCGAACCAGGGTCTGTAGTGACGCCTCTAGCACTGAGATGCAGTGTCTTACACCGCTGTGTCACTCGGGAGCCATAATAATGATGAATATCTTCAGATAAACAGGCTAAACAGGGATTACACTTGCGTACCAATATAAACAGAACATGTACCCTTGTCCCTGTAGAGGATAGATTTGGATATATCTGTGCACTTCCTGCAAAGTAACATTTGACACAAGACAACATATTGTTTACCCGACAGGCCTAGTGGGTCTAAAAATGCCTCAGTCTATGCCTAAATGTGCATTTACAATGCTCCATCTGGATCTGATAGCTGTAGTTAATTAATTTATATTAACATGGGAGGATGGCTAGACGTGGTAGCATGATGGGGGAATCAAAATGCCGCCAGGCTTATGCGATGTAGTGATGAGAAACAAAAGTAGGCTACAGTGATACTTAAGTGGCAAACATCAGCTGGGCAAGTAGACTGTAGCCGTGCATGTGCTTGACTGAGATGGGAGATGAGAGCTATCCCTGGCAATTGAAATACAGCAGACAATGATGATCTGTCCGAGTGGCCAGGGTCCATCCCTTTCATCAATTTGCGGAAATAATTCTACTTGTTGAATAGCCTACAGTTACCAGCTCAGCAATCATGAATTCTAAAATATGTCATGGATAGTGAACTGAGCTGATCGAAATGAGCAACAATTCCCACTCAGAAATGCCATACAAGCACAGGCTGAAGCCTACACAATTGCCATGATGGCTAAGCATGAATGTGTAAATTATCGAGGCGATGTGGATGAGTTGTCGAAGACTGTTGCTGCAAAATAACAAGTGTGACACAAGGTTTGAGTTGACATATACACTACATGGCCAAAAGTATGTGGACACTTGTATGTATGGACATCGCTTTCTGTTTCCTGCTGAAACAGGAAAGGGCCTTCCCCAAACTGTTGCCACAAAGATGGGAGCACAGAATCATCTAGAATGTCACTGTATGCTGTAGAGTTACGATTCCCTTCACTTGAACTAAGGGGCCTAGCCCAAACCATGAACAACAGCCTCAGACCATTATTCCTCCTCCACCAAACTTTACAGTTGGCGCTATGCATTGGGGCAGATAGTGTTTTCCTGGCATCCGCCAAATCCAGATTCATCTGTCGGACTGCCAGATGGTGAAGCGTGATTCATCACTCCAGAGAACACGTTTCCAATGCTCCAGAGTCCAATAGCGATACGTTTTACATCACTCCAGTCAACGCTTGGCATTGCACATGGTAATCTTAGGCTTGTGTGCTACTGCTCAGCCATGGAAACCCATAATTTACAAACTAAGCATGTGTGTTTATTAAGTCTGCCTGATCAGAGGCAGTAGGGATGACCAGGGATGTTCTGTTGATAAGTGCATGAATTGGACCATTTTCCTGTTCTGCTAAGCATTCAAAATGTAACGAGTACTTTTGTACTGTAGTGTAGAGTATGTAGTGAAGTAAAAGTAAAAGTAGTCAAAAATATAAATAGCAAAGTATAGTACAGATACCTCAAAAAAGTACTTAAGTAGTACTTTAAAGTATTTTTACTTAAGTACTTTACACCACTTTACACCGCAGGCCTTAATGCTCAAATCAGTTTTGTTGTTTTAAATCACTTTTTGGAATACTGACTGTTCAAACAGCAAGTTACCAAATGGGATTTGTGTGTAAAGTGGTGTATTTGTGTGTGTTCAGACAGCAGTCATTTTCTGACATGGCTACGCTAGTTGTCATAGTAACGACTGGTGTGTGTGCAGTGGTGTAGCCTGATTGGTGGTGGTCCTTCTGCTTCCTATCACTCAGAAGTTATGTATCAAGCTAAGGTGACAACAATGCCTGCCATGGACGTTTATCAGTTGCTTTGAATGTTCAAAATCATAGTGTAAGAACACTTTTAAAGCCTAAAGATGACCCAACTTTCAAAACGAGTCCTTTTTGGCTAGCCATGGCAGTCAACTAGCTAGCTAGGTAGCTGTTTAGCTACCTAGCACATTCACTAATTTGTTTGTAAACCAGCTAGTTATCTACCACATGTTCTTGTCAAACAGAGTAGCTAGCAAGCAACAATATATGCCAAATAGCAGTCTAAAAACCACTTGAGGACAAATAAATCAGATTTCACCTTCAGACAAGTCGCATAGCCAGGATTTAGCCAGGACTACGAAGGTGGTTTAAAATGTGGTTTGAAATTTCAGATTCCATTAGCCTTTTGGCTATTCAGACTGCATGAAAAATAACATATTCTAATCAGAAAGGCAAACCAATAGGATTTGAGTCACTTCAAACTGCCAGTGTGAACAAGGCTTTTTTAATCACAAGATAAAACAGGTACTACAATGACTGATTTCCGTCTTAACTTAATTTCAACCAAATTTGTAGTTACTGCTGTTTGGCAATTGTACTGCAGAGTACATATCTGAGTTTATCAATATCAGATTTTTAAAAACTTACTGTGAAGTAAAATCAGAATATTCATCATCATCATAGTACATTACAGTATATATATCATACTTTTCATTTTTCATTTTCATTATGTAGTTCTCAAAATCTGTAGCATAAAAAACAGTCTAAAATCTTTAGGTTTACCAAACAGTTAAGTGATTATCAATTAAGTCATATTAAGTAATAGTACAATGTATTTTAACAAATGAGAAGACAATCATATCAAAAGTAATGAGAGCGTTCCATTGTAAAAGGCAATTATTTTAAATGAACATGTTTTGCAATGTGAAACATATATTTCTAGATGAACCACTAACTAAGTTTGGTAAAAAAGTGACTGTATGATTTTGTGTGTTGTACTGTACTTAGTTAATAAAAAAGGTGTTTGAGTTTTGAAACAACTGCCGTTTGATTATCTGTTTTGAGTTTTGTACTAAGCGTTGTAAAACTGTAACACATACTTGGGAAAATTGCACCAAAGCGATAAAACAAAACTGCCATTCAATTTATGTAATTCAGCATGGCGACCTTCAGAATGGTGATATTCTCACTTCAATGGGCAAATCTGTCTGCACTGGTTCATGGCAACGAGGTCGCGTTAGAAGGACGCCATCTGTCGAAAGTCAATGGCAAATGGCTTTGTCTGGGTTATGCCAAAGGAACTACAGATGAGTTTGCATGGCTCCCTTTCATGTACGGGTTGAAGCAAAATTTGGCCACATAATCTCTGGACAAAGAGTTGACCAAATTAAGAGATGAATAAAGTGTGTTATCTGTGTCAGCAGGCTCAAACCTGAGTGTGTGTTGTGTGTGTTTGGAGAGCAAGTTTAAGGAGTTTCCCAGCAGACAGAAGCACTTGGAAAGCATGAGACCAGCTTGTGAAAACAGTGAGGTATGTGGAGAGAAAGTTGGTCCATGCATCCAGTGGAACTTTTTGAAGGAATTGGCTCACAAGCTGCTCCTTGAGAATATCCTGATAATCAAGAACCAGAGGGTGGAAGCTGAGGTGTAAAGGATATGTAGACAGCTGTCCCTCAAACTGGTGGTTTACAGTATTTAGCTGACCTGGCGAATACATCACCCTCTTGAAAATAGCCACAGAAGTACTGGCGCAAGTAGGCCTGCCGGGTTGTGTAAGAGGGTGTGTGTGGTTCAATGGCAGTAGTAATTACATCTGCCACACTGCATTGATCTGTAATTGTAGGTCAGTAAAACCAGTTAATTTATCTCACTGAGCAAACCCCCCAAAAATGACATAATTTAGAATAACAGAATTTATCACTATATAATATCTGCTAAGTATGTGAGGTGATTGTATACATAAATCATGTTTGATCAAGTCAAATAGGATGGAATGTTTATTTCATCATAAATAAAAACACAAGCATCATATTGTTGTAAAAATCTACTTGGGAGTTTCACAGTGTTGACACAGTCACTTGGAGAATAAAGGATTATTTGTCAGAATGTGCAGTAATCACAGGGAAATATTTACATTCAAAACAGTACGCGTCACGACAACAGAACCTCACTGACAAGGTCTCTGTGGCACTTTTCTACTTAGCTGAGGCATTTAAGAGAGAATACGTATTTAAAGACTACCTTTACACACTTTTCAAAAGGGCTATTATTATTAACAATTATGTTATTATTATAGTTATTCACCACACACACACTGCATGTCTTTGTTTTTCAATGTAACTTTACCAACTTGTAGTCAACAGTAAAATGTTATACATTCAAATTTATAAAACGAGTGCAGTGCACTATTGAAGGACAAGAATGTCCCAAATTAAATAAGTACAATGAAAAACACAGCAGACTTCTCTCTCCCTATTGGTACAATGATTCACAATGAATCACTGCTTTGGTTGAAGCCACATTGATAGATATTTAGTATAGTTAAGGACTGTGAGAGAAAATGTTTGGTATTGTTGAACATCTATTTCACTTATTGACATTCTCTATTATAATCAACTCCAGAAATGACTGAAAGACCAGGAAGTAACATAATGATGAATTCTGCAACAGTTAGTATAATGCCAGGTGTTTCAGAAGGTGAAAGGCTCAAATCTCTTCATTAGATGTGTACTAGAGAGCTCCTCTCAATGGTCGCTTCTGTGACAGCTTGGGCAGCGCATTGAGGGATATCGACATTTTTAGGTAGACAATTTCTTCTTCTTGTACTTCAAGTTTCAAGTTTGAGTGTAGGTAGTTTGAAAATAAACTGAAAAGGCGCATACCAACACCTACTGTGCTGGAGTGTGTAAAGAACAGGTATAAAGTCAAGGTTGGTGATTTACTGCCACCTACAGTTACAGAATGTTTGCTCTGGAGTATAATTCATTGGCTGACTGCCCCTGCTGTCCTGGATGGAATTCTATGATCCTTCCTTAACTCATAGCAAGTCCTACCCAGTTGATGACACCAACATGACGCCCTATGAGGCGCTGCCCATGCTGTCACAGAAGCGGCCATTGAGAGGAGCTCTCTACTACACATCTATGGTATATAATAATAATACAAATAATAAACTTGGTGGGTGCTTAC
This sequence comes from Salvelinus fontinalis, assembly GCF_029448725.1. Taxonomy (NCBI): domain Eukaryota; kingdom Metazoa; phylum Chordata; class Actinopteri; order Salmoniformes; family Salmonidae; genus Salvelinus; species Salvelinus fontinalis. The sequence continues at coordinate 56,011,886 of NC_074670.1, read as the reverse complement.
ATTTGTCCTATTTCACACAAGTGTGTATTAATTGGGAATGTGTTTTTTTGCATATCCCTGAGACACCTGTGGAGCGTGGGGTCACGGGTCAGGGTCTGCCATTATCAATGGTGACCATGGAGCAATTTGGTGTAAGTGCCTTGCTCAAGGGCACATCAACAGATTTTTCACATTGAGGATTCGAACTAGTAACCTTTCAGTTACTGGCCAAACGCTCTAACCGATAGACTACCTGCCACCCTTATCTTATGATTTTAGTAGTCTAGAAGCAGTCTGACACTAGCTAGCATTATGGGTACTGTAGTTCTTGGAGTATAATTATAATTTTATGGTCATTTAGAAAACACAGTTAACACATATACAGTATTATGTGGCCCACGTGGCAAACCCATAACTCAGTGATGCAAGCACCATGTTCTGAACAACTAAGTCATCAGAACTACAGATATACACATGGGTGTTAAACTTTATCTTAAAGGTCTAATGCAGCCATTTTTATCTCAACATCAAATCATTTCAGGGTAACAATTAAGTACCTTACTGTGATTGTTTTCAATTAAAATGGTAAAAAGGAAACAGAAATAGCTTCTCAGCAAAGAGACTGTCTGTGAGTGGTCTGAGTGGGGAGGGGAAAACAGAAAACTAGCTGTTATTGGCAGAGAGATTTGGAACTCTCTTTCTTATTGGTCTAACTAATTTACCACCTGGTGATGTCAATAGGCAGGCTAAAACTCCATCCCACCACAACAGGCTGACATTTCTGGCAGTCTTTTCAAACAGCTCTTACATGAAAAGGGCATTATTAGGATTTTCACAGTATTATTCCAACCTCATAGTGTGGAAATATATATCAAACACAGGAAATCTAGTTTTGACTGCACTGGACCTTTAAGGCATTTCAAATATAGTGTTTCTTTCTGTATGTGTGTGTGTGTGTGTGTGGGTGGGGAGTTATCATTCCAAAGTTTCAAATTAGTCTGGGCTTTTGTGGTTTGTCTCTACCACCAATCTCTTGAATATTTACCATCAATGAATTGAAATGTATCACGATTAAATACAATCAATGGCAATCCATCAATCAATAGTCATCGTACAGTTGCACGAATCCTGCATGTCTACTTGAATTATCTTTGGTTAACATAAGTTGCCTGGCTGATACCAAAGATCCAGGCCTCTGAGTCTGGGGAGGGAGGCTGTTTGATGTTGTCAGCACGATGTGTCAATAATGAAATGGGCTGTGCTTTTTCTGGTTGGTTCTCATCTGTCTTTCGTACCCAAACACCCACAGGCACAGCCACACACATCCGCCGGGTGCCGCCCCCTTCCGATACAATTGATGGCTTTTCAAACCCCCAGGAAAAAGTTTCAGAGAACCAACCAATGTAGCTGCTCTCTGAGACAACCGGAATATTACTTTCTGAAGACTGTCTTTAGACCAGTGGGGCGCAGTGTGTTGTGTACCACGTGGGTCTGCGCGTCAGCCAGAACATAACACAAGAGGGAGTTTTGTCTAAAGTAGCCAACATAATTTATCTGTACAAGGATAATGTCTCATTTTCATTTTCTCTTCTCATTACAGATATCATAATGACCATCTCAATCAGTGCATCATATAGTATAGTACATTCCAGTATATTCTTGGCAATGTTCTATAGCAAAAGGAAACTGTTATAATCCTAATTGAAAAACTGCACACTAGATTTGTCTTAATTGTCATTTGGAAATGACCCAGCTACAGTCAGACCTACTGATTTCTGTAGCTCCCTTAGTTTGTGAAATTCTATATTACTGTATGTAACCTTTTTCTAACATTTTCCACAAAGCAATGGCAGAAGGAAGACTGAGGGAAAACTAGCGTTGTAGTTTTACAAACAGTTGAACATGACTTGTACAACATTCTGCTGCTTTCATGTACCTTAATAAATGCATGTTACAACATTGGAACATTTGAGCAGAAACACCCTTGCACCCCCCAAGAAAATAAGCCCCAAAAACAGCTGTTTTAGAATGTTGAACGGGGAGACTACTTCCCCTTGAATGTTGTTTGAATGTTATTTTCCTGCCCTGCTCTGTAGCATTACGGAAGAAGAGCAGGTTAGTACCAGTTGGTTCGGCCTACAGTTCTACCATTCTCATCCTCATTGTCTTATGTCAGATAGCGTTAGTTTGGTCTGAACCAGTGTTATGATACTGATGACTTGTCACCACAGATGGTCTGTTAAGGTTTCTACTGTTGTGGCTAGATGGAGTAGGCCTACATCGCCATCTAGTGGGCGTGTTGGAGACAACAGTTGTTGACAACTAGCATTGTAGCGAAGACTAACTCTAACCCTTTTCCTAACCTGCCACGCTAATTCTCCTAACCTGCCACGCTAATTCTCCTAACCTGCTATGTAAACAAACCATCTGTGGTGACAAATCAGCAGTATCACCACCTCGGTTGAGGGACTAACATCGCGTAGGAGTGACGCCACATGTTAGAAGACAGTGGCCAGGATTAAATCCAAGTCGCGTTGTAGAGCAGCGCCCAAGACAGCCAACAATGCGCCTTTTAAAGGTAATTTACGCTTGAGCCAACAATTGCAGCGTTTACCATGAATGCGATCTCTGTGAAATTGCCTTTAAAAAGGCGCACTGTCGGCTGTCTAGTGTGCTTCTCAATAACGCACCTTGGATTAAATCCTGACCAAGGCTTCATTCTTTCTCCTTTCAATCCCCCAGGCCATTGTGAGAGCCCTTCAGGTACACTTCATCCTGTGACAGGGGCCCGTCGTAAGCCTCCATGTAAAGACTGCTAGTGCTACTGCCACTGCTGCCCAGGAAGGTGCCCACGGCCCGACCCTGGCGCGCATGGCCCACCGCGTCGCTGAACACCTTGTTGATCTGCTCCTCAGAAGGCATCCACCAGTCAGGGTTAGAGGCACAGTGCATTCGGATAAACTCTGAGGAGTACAAGTAAATATTTGTTATGATTAGAAAAACAAACTTCACACAATTTGATGTTGCCAACATCTGTTCACCAATCTCTTTAGTAGCATACATGTTGCTGTAGTACCCATCTCTTTAGTAGCATACATGTTGCTGTAGTACCCATCTCTTTAGTAGCATACATGTTGCTGTAGTACCCATCTCTTTAGTAGCATACATGTTGCTGTAGTACCAATCTCTTTAGTAGCATACATGTTGCTGTAGTACCCTCTCTTTAGTAGCATACATGTTGCTGTAGTACCCATCTCTTTAGTAGCATACATGTTGCTGTAGTACCCATCTCTTTAGTAGCATACATGTTGCTGTAGTACCAATCTCTTTAGTAGCATACATGTTGCTGTAGTACCCTCTCTTTAGTAGCATACATGTTGCTGTAGTACCAATCTCTTTAGTAGCATACATGTTGCTGTAGTACCCTCTCTTTAGTAGCATACATGTTGCTGTAGTACCCATCTCTTTAGTAGCATACATGTTGCTGTAGTACCAATCTCTTTAGTAGCATACATGTTGCTGTAGTACCCATCTCTTTAGTAGCATACATGTTGCTGTAGTACCCATCTCTTTAGTAGCATACATGTTGCTGTAGTACCCTCTCTTTAGTAGCATACATGTTGCTGTAGTACCAATCTCTTTAGTAGCATACATGTTGCTGTAGTACCCATCTCTTTAGTAGCATACATGTTGCTGTAGTACCAATCTCTTTAGTAGCATACATGTTGCTGTAGTACCCTCTCTTTAGTAGCATACATGTTGCTGTAGTACCCATCTCTTTAGTAGCATACATGTTGCTGTAGTACCAATCTCTTTAGTAGCATACATGTTGCTGTAGTACCAATCTCTTTAGTAGCATACATGTTGCTGTAGTACCCATCTCTTTAGTAGCATACATGTTGCTGTAGTACCCTCTCTTTAGTAGCATACATGTTGCTGTAGTACCAATCTCTTTAGTAGCATACATGTTGCTGTAGTACCCTCTCTTTAGTAGCATACATGTTGCTGTAGTACCAATCTCTTTAGTAGCATACATGTTGCTGTAGTACCCTCTCTTTAGTAGCATACATGTTGCTGTAGTACCCATCTCTTTAGTAGCATACATGTTGCTGTAGTACCCTCTCTTTAGTAGCATACATGTTGCTGTAGTACCCATCTCTTTAGTAGCATACATGTTGCTGTAGTACCCTCTCTTTAGTAGCATACATGTTGCTGTAGTACCCATCTCTTTAGTAGCATACATGTTGCTGTAGTACCCTCTCTTTAGTAGCATACATGTTGCTGTAGTACCAATCTCTTTAGTAGCATACATGTTGCTGTAGTACCCTCTCTTTAGTAGCATACATGTTGCTGTAGTACCAATCTCTTTAGTAGCATACATGTTGCTGTAGTACCCATCTCTTTAGTAGAGATGCCGCCAGTACCTCTGAGGCAGGTGACTTTGACGGGGTTGAGGGGCCGTCTCTCCGGCCCAGGCTCTCCTGAGTGAACTGAGCGTTTCCTCTTGCCCAGGCCGCACGAGTACTTGAGCTCGTCCGTAGTGAAGACGAAGCGGATCAGGTAGCGCAGCAGCCGCCGGCCATCTTTCTTGGATGAGTTGACTGCCTCGTCCCACTGCTTGTTGGTGATGAAGAGGGGGTAGTTCCCCAGGAGCTGTTTACTGCCCTGAGGAGGGGTACAAAGAAGTGAAGAGGGTGAGAATGACAGGAGGTTGGTGAGGGAAGGACGGCTGATAATAAAGGTTGGAATGGAGTGAACGGAATGGTATAAAACCATGTTTTTGATGTGTTTGACACCATTCCATTTATTCGGTTTCAGCCATTACTATGAACCTGTCCTCCCCTTTTTAAATTGCCACAAGCCACAACTGGTGAGAATGGTACGGCTTAGTTATGAGCTCTGAGTACCCTGCCATAGAGCCACCAGGGTTGGGGCCAATTCCATTTCAGTTCCGCCAATTCAGAAAGTAAACTGAAGTCAACTGAAATTTCTTTTCCATTTTTTCCCTCATTGAAAAGCAATGAAACGAAAAAGTAAAATTGGAATTGGATTACAGTTGATTGACTGAATTGAAATGGAATTGACCCCAACCCTGAGGGGCACTAGCAGGGTATTAAAAAGTGCATTCAAGCTGTCAAAGCATTCAGAAGAAGTGCAGTCATTCATGTGTTTTAACAAGGTTGTTAACTTCATGCTCAATATGTGATGGAGAACTATGATATTTTTAGTTAGTCTAGTTTCTCAAATAAATCGAAAGCATTATTTGTGCTATACACCTGATACCAACAATAACCAATTCCTATTGTTGTAAACCCATTGCCCCATAGAACAAGAAGTTATTGCCAGATTTAACTGCAATGTTGAGGAAAAGGTGGCGGTGGTGTCCATGAACCTTTTCTCCATTGAACAGAACCTATTTTATCTTGTTATGCAACACTGTTGCAAGATGGTATTTTCACATCCTTAATAGAGAAGCTGATTTGAATGGCAGTTTCACATCTTGTGCCACTAGTTTCGGTTTTATCTATAAAGCTGCTGTGCAACTGAGTTGAACATTACTTAAAGTTAGTCAGTGACAACATCCCAAAAAATCTATATATCCACTCCCCTATTTAACTGGGCTTTTAAGTGATTGTTTACTCCAAAATCAAAGTTTGTTAGTCTGTCAGAGAGGAGTCCATGCCCAATGCCATTTGTTGTGTAGGTCTCGCTATATGCTTGATTAAAACATGAATGGGAAAGATAGGCCCCAGTTAATTTCACATTTTAGATGGATCTATATAACAGATTGTGAAACTCTTTCTAAGACTGGACTACTTTTGAGGTCTCAAAATGTCTGACAAACTAAGATGGGGGTGGGGACGACGACGCTTCTCATGCTGAGAAAGCCACCAAGGTGAGTAGGTGATATTTAAGGCCCATTAGAAAGACACAAACTAAGTGAGAGGTCATTCCGTTACATACAGTATGAAAACACATCTTGAAAACACAAACCTCATATAATGTTTTCTGTTCTTCTTCCTGTAGAGATAGAGCGCTCTTTAGATCTAAAAGTTCACCCTGGTGTCTTATTTTGCATCTCTCATGTAACATCTATAATATACACATTGGCCGTGTCCGAATACCCGTACTAAGCTTCTAAATAGTAGACATTTTGAGTATGCAAAAATAGAAAGTTTTATAGTGTGTGAAATTTCAGAAATGTAGTATGCTATATAAAGGATGTCATACTGTACTCACTTTGGCTTTTCTGAAATGAGTATGGCTGGGGTCCTCCCTGCGGCAGGGAGCTGGCTGGATGGAGTTGCATCCCTGGCGGCCTTGGCAGGGGTTGCTCCCCCTCCCCTCCATGGGGGTCGCCCCGCTCCCTGGGTCAACCCCTACCTGGCCCTCTGGAGCTATCTCTCATTCAATTCAATGAAGCCCAGGTAAATGGTTGGAGTGACTAGGACTCTCTTGGAATTCATGATTCACCTGAGAGGGCCCCTGTCGGCCGACTTCTAAATGGCTCCTCGCTCCCCATGTGGATTGGCCTCCATTGGTGGAGGCACTTTCGGAGACGGTTCACCTTTGGTGACTCTAGATAACCTTGAGCCAATCGCGCGCCCTTTGTGGCGGTGACGCTCCAATAGCGTATCTTAAAGTTGCTGCAGTTAAAAAGCCTATAGTTGGATCTCGGGACCGCCTGTCCCAGCCCCTAACTCTTGGTTCCCCCTTGATGCAAGACGGATAAAAGTGAAAGCATTTGCATTTGCCAAGAATGTTTTCATTAATCAAGAACGAAAGTCGGAGGTTCGAAGACGATCAGATACCGTCGTAGTTCCGACCATAAACGATGCCAACTAGCGATCCGGCGGCGTTATTCCCATGACCCGCCGGGCAGCGTCCGGGAAACCAAAGTCTTTGGGTTCTGGGGAACATGGAAAGGATTACGCAATACCCTGGCCATTGTGACCCATGCAATAATTGTATAAAAAGAGTCTACTGACAAGACCACCCGGGAAATGGCCTCAGAACACTTGCAGCACCAGGGCGACCAACCCGGGTCATCAAAACTGGCACCTACGGTGGGCGTTTACGGACGCCATCAGGTTGAGCAAGCAAGATATTCCACAGTCCTATGTTCCGGGGACTCTGGGGGCAAAATTTCCGGAAGATTAGATGCATCAGTCTGGCTAAGCCAGACTTGCAAGTGCAGAATACGCGAAGGAAACACCAGAAACACCTTGCCGGCACTGGCCGATATTACAAACTTGAACGAACCCCGGTCTAGCCATCGGAGAAAACGCCGCTGCCTAGATCTTTCTCAGTCCACAAGCTAGGATCCCCCCAGACGGCCGAATGCCGGCATCAGATAATGGAGATGAGGATGACGTGTTGTCACCGCAGCCAGCTCAGTCTGAATCAATTCTCCTACCCGACCCCACTCCAGCCACGTCTGTTGATTTTGTCAACCCACACCAGACGCGATCAGGACACACAGGTTGAAATATCAAAACGAACTCTGAACTAACTATATTCATTTGGGGACAGGTCGAAAAGCATGAAACATTTATGGCAATTTAGCTAGCTAGCTTGCTGTTGCTAGATAATTTGTCCTGGGATATACACATTGGGTTGTTATTTTACCTGAAATGCACAAGATCCTCTACAGATAAAAGGGTAAACCGAGTTTGTTTCTAGTAATCTCTCCTCCTTTAGGTTTCTTCATCTTCTCTTGATTTTATATGGCGGTTGGCAACCAACTTTAAGGTGCATTACCACCACCAACTGGACTGGAGTGTGGACCTCAGCTCATCTTTGAATCACCAATGTGGGCATATGCTCCTACAAACCAATGAGGAGATAAGAGAGGCAGGACTTGCAGAGCACAAAGCTTCACAAATAGACCTAAGTTCTATTTTAGAGCTTGACTACGCAGACTGTCATTGACGCACGCAAGAAGTGTGGGTGCAATGATTGAATAAAATGTACGTGTACATTTATTTTGCAACGTTTTCACAAGCAACGCGGGCGGTGTGGTCAGCATGTAAGACCCTTCATAGCTTGGTGAAAGTTCTATAGAAGTGTAGCTCTTGTGGGGGAACCGGTATCAGTCATCATGCAAACATTTGGCATGTAAACATTTCCCAAAAAGCTTTGGTTTTGGGATCAGCCTCTCCCAGCATAAGCCTTTTATTGCCAGCAAAAGTCTGAGGAAGCAAGAGCGAACAATGGAAAACAGAACGGAAGGAAAACTACCAACGATGGCTGGACAGAGTGGAAAGAGTATAAACTATTCAAGAGTCACAAATCCATCTATAGCATGGTTGTGATTGGCCGACTGGGAAGGATTCGAGAGCAGGTGAGGTATAAATAAAGAGCCCTGAGAAAGGCAGCGACTTGAAACAATGTTCCTGAGGAAGCCCATGTTGTGAATGATGAATTATGTCTGTCCCAGGTGAACCACCACCCTCAGTACACGAGCTGCGGTCGAGGCCAACATGGGCGTGGATGGAGATTTCGAAATCGGGGCCATCACATTATCTTTAAGGGGTGTGGATCAGAATCCTGCACTGATCGAGTCTTCGGCACTGGAAATAGAGAAGTTGCTGGGCAAAGTTGCTTGAGGAACCGTTAGGCAGAGCGATACAGCGGGAAGCAGGCCTATGAGCGGGAATAAGAGATGGAAAGAAAAGAGGGCTGACTTCCGTCAGCAACAGTTGTTATTTGACAAAGACCAGTCAAAGACCGGCCCTAATCTTAGATGGAGAGGTGTTCGGTTCGTGTGCCATCCCTATGACAGAACTCACTCTGGCCTTTGCCGACCGATGGCGGGCCACAAAGCCGTTCAACGGGCTGGGCCAATTCCACGCGGAAGGAGGAGCTGACAACATCTGATCTCAGCATCTGATCTCAGCAGCGGAGGTCCCGATGGAGTCACCAGAGAAACTGTTAAGTTGGGACCCCAGAGGACAGAAGTTGGCTCGCTTGTTCTTGATGTGGCTAGTGTCAGGGGCCCTATCGTTGACCTTCAAAGAGTGCCGCACTACATTGATACCAAAAACGTCCGACCCAGTGGAACGGGGACAGATCAGAGGGTGGCAGCCTATCACCATCGGAATCCATAGCCGCACGGCTCTTCTCTAGGATTATTACAGCCAGGTTGGTGCGTGCCTGCCCAAGTCTGTGACAAAGGGGCTTCATATCTGCCCCGGGGGGTGTTCTGAAAATTGTATGTCACTCCAGGGGCTCATCAAACAGAGTAAAAAACAATGTACACCTCTAGCCGTGGTACTTGTGGACTTTGTGAAGGCTTTTGACTTGGCATTGCATGAGCACCTTCTGGGTGTTCTTGGGCAAAGGGGCCTTGACCGGCACATCATTGAGTTGATCGGGAGCATCTATGAGAACAGCGTAACAAGGGTCATTCTCGATGGAGTGAAATCCTTGATGATTGACATGTTGGTCTGGGTTAAGCAATACGATCCAAGGTCGCAGCTGCTGTTCAATCCAGACACTCGAACGCCAGGGCTCTGGGGTCGGGCCGGAAAGCCGCCAGACTACCACTTTAGTGTTTGCCGATGACTTGGTACTGTTGAACAGCTCGGTGAAAGGTATGGGAAAAAACATGGCAATTCTGGAACAATATTGCCAACTGACGGAGTTGAGAGTTCAACCCAAAAAGTGCCGCAGATTCTTAATTGAGAAAGGTGGTAATGACAAGGGCCAGTCCTCATTCAAGGTTAATGACTGTTTATCCTGGAAACTGATTGGAGAGGACTTGCACTTAATTGGGCCCGAGGAATCCTAAAAATATCTCGGAATGCAAGTGACCCCTGGGCAGGCATTATTAAACCGGAACTGATCGGGCTACTTCGTGACTGGATATGCAAGATTGGATGGGCGGCGCTAAAACCTTCTCAGAAGGTCAAGATGTTGAACTCTTTCGCTGTCCCGAGGCTAATCTACAGAGCTGACCACAGCAACCTAAAGGCGGTCGACCTGACCAAAATAGATGGAATGATAAGAACCGCTGTGAAAGAATGGCTCCCCCACCCACAAGCACATGTAATGGGTTGCTCTATGTGAAACACCGATACGGGGGCCTAGGTATCGTGAAGCTGGCCCCCCAGATTCCATTGATCCAGGCCAGAAGGATCCACCGGCAGTGGCTCTCGGCAGATGAGGGAATATGGCTGCAAGCCGGTAAGAGCGACACAAAGATGCCCTCCCTCGACAACAACACAACTGGCTTAGTGACACTGCATTTCCCAATACCGTGTGATTGGAGGCAGGAAGAAATGTGAAAATGGATATGCCTCGCAACTCAAGGTGTGGGGACGCAGGCCTTTGGCAGTGATAAGATCAGCAAAACTAGGCTTACCTCAGTGGGATTCGGCCAGTATAACAATGGACTGAAGTTGAGGCAAATGTCTATCCTACTCGGGAGATGTTCAAAAGGGGAAGGCCGGAGAAGGATTCCTCTTGGAGGCACTTTCCAGCCCTGTATGAATCTTGCTGACATATACCGGGTCGATGCCAGTTGATCCAAGAAGCCCGCATAAATAGGCACAACAGGGTGTGTGACCTATCAGTAACGGAAGCCGAAAGCAACGGATGGAACGTTATCAAGGAGATGCATATCTCCACGCTGGATGGGAGACTAAGGAAACCAGACTTGATATTCGTGAAAAATGGTGCAGCTTTGGTGGTTGACGTTACAGTGCGATACGAAGACGCCGTTGACACCGTCGAGGTGGCTAGATCTGAAAAGATTGCATACTACATCACTGTTGCTGCATCAATCATTAACAAGCCGCTGGGAGTCGATAGGGTCACCTTGTTTGGCTTCCCGAGAGGGGCCCTGGGCAAGTGGCCTACTCCTAACGATCAAGTATTGCAAGCCATGGGACTCTCGGTCTCGAAGGGCGGACTTCGCAAAGCTGGAAAACAAAGAGTCCTGCTCTACTCCGTAGATCTGCTGAGAGATGTCAACGGTGCAGATCGGCTCGACGAAGAGGCACAGAGTGATGAAGGTGTTTAAACCACATCAGGCCAAGTGGGTCTGATATTCCTCCCTACTCCATAGAACGAAAACCCTAACCGGGGTCGGGAGTCCACTTAGGTGGCCGTCAGAGCATGGTGGAATACAAGGGTTGGCCGGGACAAGATCCGATAATAAGGGTAACTGACCTGGGCTATGTGTCCATTGGTGATTAACATGGGTAACTGGGATCCCGAGACTGTTTTAACAGAGTTGGTCCCCGTTAAGATATAGTACCTTGATACTTAAACTATTTCCACTCTTCATCTCCCCCATTATTCATGATCAATCTGTATAATCATCAACTTGATTTAGCCAAATATAGGATATATTTATTATATTAAATATTATGTCATTCATTGAAGGAGGTTATCTAGCAAGCTTAGCAACTTTGTTCATTTTACTTTTGTTGGACTGCCATTACAAAGTTGTATGATTCGAAGACGCTATACGCGGGGTGCACTCCGTGCGTCCTTAGCATGCTCTGTGTCCAGTTAGCCTACTGCTGAAATGCTCTGAATTAATTGAGGAACATTATGAACGGCCTGTTTTGCTATTCAAAACAATGTTGTTGGCGATCAAAGATAGTTCCTCTAGGCCTCCCGGGTGGCGCAGTGGTCTAGAGCACTGCTTCGCAGTGCTAGCTGCGCCACCAGTCTCTGGGTTCGCGCCCAGGCTCTGTCGCAGCCGGCCGCGACCGGGAGGTCCGTGGGGCGACATACAATTGGCTTAGCGTCGTCCGGGTTAGGGAGGGTTTGGCCGGTAGGGATATCCTTGTCTCATCGCGCTCCAGCGACTCCTGTGGCGGGCCGGGCGCAGTGCGCGCTAACCGAGGGGGGCGGGTGCACGGTGTTTCCTCCGACACATTGGTGCGGCTGGCTTCCGGGTTGGAGGCGCGCTGTGTTAAGAAGCAGTGCGGCTTGGTTGGGTTGTGCTTCGGAGGACGCATGGCTTTCGACCTTCATCTCTCCCGAGCCCGTACGGGAGTTGTAGCGATGAGACAAGATAGTAATTACTAGCGATTGGATACCACGAAAATTGGGGAGAAAAGGGGATAAAAAAATAAATAATAATAAAATAAAAAAAGATAGTTCCTCTATCATTACTGAATATCAGTTTAATTTGCCCTGAAATCCTTACATAGTGACACTGCCAAGCTGACAAGGTGGCGCAGCGACAATCTTATTTGGGGAGAACCCTGGCATAGTGACCATATCTTGGTTTAACACGCTTTAAATGGGAACTTCTGATTTTTGCCATATTTCCCGGACACTCTGGATAAATATGAATTCTTCTCGGTATTGAAACTGGAAAATATGAATCCTTCCATGGAACAGAGTCCTGCATGGGTAAACGGCTAGGTTGAACTCACTTGGCCCCTGGATCAGCCTAAATGTATGTCAAAGTGAAGAAATTCTAAGTGTAGCTGTGGGACCGGTCTAGCCCAATAAATATCAAAGGAAAGAGGGGACTCAGAGGACCATGCACAACGAAGGAAGTAAACACTGGATGACACGATAAGTGCCGTCCTCTCGCAACACACATCCCCCCCATACTCACACACATACGCACACACACACAGTACGGTAACAAGTATCACAAACACACTCACAATGGCAAAACACACAGTCTTACACTTTCATATGTTGGCCGAGGGCGCTACTATCCGATTCCTAGCCAAATAACCCCTCTTGTGTTGCCTTAGGTGTTTTCAAGTGCCGGACAGAAACAAGCAGTGAAAATAATACTGATTACCGCTCACCCCAGCTGAAGCACGCAGGTTAGTAGTCAGCCATTGGCTCTCTCATCTCCAGGTAAGTAATGCGTAGCACATTGATGACTAGATAGGGCGACTGACAGCCAGTCTGTAAGCCAGAAAAGGATCAGAACTACACTGACATGTGGCTAAACCGAATGACAAGCCTCATTTCGCCAGTGTTCCTCATCTCAAAGTGAAGAAATTCAATGAAGCGGGTAAACGGTGGGCAACTTTGAGCCTCTTTAGGTAGCCAACTAGTTACCAGATACACGGCTGGACCCCAAGCCCACTCCCGAGAGCCCCTGGCCATTGACTCCCTGTCAAAATAAAGGTTAAATAAATAAAATAAAAAATATAAGTGGACGCGCTCTACCAAAATGATCGAATGGCGGGAAACATCGCAATTGCACATTAGATGATGCATTCTAAGAATGGATGAGCTTAGTATGTTGATATTTGTACGTACTGCATTCGTTTTTTACTGAACAATGCGTTCTAAATATAGTATGTAGTACAATTAATACACAGTAAGCAGTAGGCAAGACAGATTTCAGACACGGCCAGTATGACTAGTGATAAAACATATAAAAAGGTACAGTACAGTACCTGACAGAAACTGGAACAGACCAAGAGTATTTCTTTCTAGAAAGACACGGTCTGTGTTTTGAGACAAACTGATTTCTTGCCTCTGTTAGTTGTTCCTCTGCCATGGGCTGTATAAACTGGTCATGGTGCTGGAGAACAGTCTTGAAGAAGTCCAGCACATTCTGGCAGGGAGCTGGAAGGAGATCAGGGTTATAAAAGCCATCAAAAAGATTTGAGTGAAGCCACAGCAAGAATGTAATATATAAATCGAGTCTGGGGTGTCTAACTCTAAGTCGCTCTAGATAAGAGCATCTGCTTAATGACTAAAATGTCAAATACAGCCCACCCCCAAAATGATTGGGACAGTGACACGTTTTGGCTCTGTACTCCAGCACTTTTTAAATGATACAATGACTATTGTACTATACAATGACTATTGACTATTGAGGTTAAAGTGCAGACTGTCAGCTTAAATGTGAGGGTATTTTGATACATATCAGGTAAACCATTTAGAAATTACAACAGTTTTTGTACAAAGTCCCCCTATTTTAGGGGACCAAAGGTATTGGGACAAATTCACTTCACTCAAACTTTTCACTCCAGTTTCTTATTTTATTTATTGACTCTTTATTTAACTATGCAAGTCAGTTAAGAACAAATTATTATTTACAATGATGGCCTACCCCGGCCAAACCCTAACCCGGACGACACTGGGCCGAATGTGCGCCGCCCTATGGGACTCCCAGAAAAGTGCTGGAGTACAGAACCAAAACAACAACAACAAAACATTCCAGAGGGCACTGTAAATCTTGAACTTGACATAAAAAGTTAGGTACTACACCACATGGTTACCCCCCTCATTTGGCATTGTGATATGCTATGTCGAGTCAGAGGGTAAAGACCCAAATCCACGGAGTTGTCTTGGGCAGCAAAATTAGCACATCGTCTCACTTGAGGCATTTACGGGTGACAGCCTTCTATCGTATCCACATACCAAGTCACAATCTCACATGAATCTGCATAAACTGTTGAAATTGCCATTACTGGGTTCTATGATCCTGAAACCCCGGTACTGTACCTGGTATGTTGTCCATCTTGTTGCGCAGCTCTTCGTTCTCCTGCTGCAGACACAGCACCTCCTGCTCCAGCTCCACACAGCGAGGGCAGCAGCTCTCCTCCTCCTCCTCCTCTTCCTCCTCCGGCAGGGTGGACGAGGGGTGGCCATACGAATCCGAGGGGGCCGGGGAGTTCCAGCCCCCCAGGTTGTGGCCCGGCGACCCCCCAGACTCGGGCTCAGCTGGTGGGCATCGCTCTCCCTCGAGGCCCGGGCCCGGCTGCTGGTTCCCGGTGAGCAGATAGCTCTGGAGGGACTCAGTGAAGATGCGCAGGAAGGCGGATGTTTGTTGTTGGCTCCAGTGGCTGTGCTGGGCTTCGTCATCAGGGTCGACGGTGGCGCTCTCGTCAAGACGTGGCGTGCCCAGGGTGGGGTAATGACCCCCCTGACCCGCGACTGGCCTTGACTCCCCCCCAGGTCCAGAGAGGCAGCTGTCCTCCTGCTTGATGTGGGAGGAGGGCAGAGGAGCTTGAGGCTCCACAAACCGGCCGTTGTTGTTGAGAAGAGTGAGGACCCGGCTACACTGCTGTGCGAAGGCATCCAAGATGAGACGGTTTTCTAGAGGAACAGAGAGCGAGTAGATAAAGAACGCAAAGGCGTTCCCTATGACATGCAAGCCAACCAGCATATTTTGGTGTCAACTTTTGGGCGTCAACACATTTCTACATTTCCACAGTCCTTGATTACTTGGCGTTGAATTGATAGCATGGATTTTAAAAAACACAGAAGAGCGTGGACTAGATTGGTTGCTCATAATACTACAGTAGGATTGCTTCAGTCTTATCTCTTTCTCAGTCACCTCTACTTGACTCTCAAATTCTATATAAAGGTGTTGGAGTTTCTGCTTCGCTGCTCTTGCTTCCTCCCCTCACCACCCTCACTCCCTCTATTTAGCTCTTCCTCTTTTTCTACAAGAGTCATATTGTCACGATCGTCATAATAAGCGGACCAAGGCGCAGCGGGATATGAGGACATCTTCTTTTATTAAAGATGACGAAACACGAAACAAACACTTTTACAAAACACGACCGTGAAGCTACAAACATAAGTGCATACACAAGCTACAAACGTTCAACATAGACAATTACCCACAAACACCTAAAGCCTATGGCTGCCTTAAATATGGCTCCCAATCAGAGACAACAATAAACAGCTGTCTCTGATTGAGAACCAAATCAGGCAACCATATACTTTCCTAAACACCTACACTGAACACTACCCCATACCTACTACAAAACCCCCTAAACAATACACACACCCTAAA
Source organism: Salvelinus fontinalis (assembly GCF_029448725.1). Classification (NCBI taxonomy): domain Eukaryota; kingdom Metazoa; phylum Chordata; class Actinopteri; order Salmoniformes; family Salmonidae; genus Salvelinus; species Salvelinus fontinalis. The sequence goes on along the minus strand of NC_074670.1, from coordinate 55,996,159 downwards.
CTAGACAAAACACACAAACATCCCCCATGTCACACCCTGACCTAACTAAACTAATAAAGAAAATCAATATAACAGAGGCCAGGGTGTGACACATATTTTACCCGAGTACAGGTTCCCTTCATTCAATGGCACTCTTGTACAAGGAAGCTGGTTGAGTCAGATGTCAATATCTAGGCCTACACTAGTCCTTCCCTTGCCATTGTTGCCTGTGCTTGCTCTTTGGGTGTTACAGGCTTTGGTTGCAGTTGAGCACTTTTTGACAAATGCATTTGATTTGATGATATTTGATTCCCCCCCCCCCCCCCCCCCCCCCTCCTCCTCTTGATCTTAAATAATCACCCAAGCCAAACAAATGGGTTTATGATGCTAGTGAGCTATAATATCATCCATAACAGCTCATAAAAGCAGCTCTCCCTGTGTCCTTCTCCCAGCAGTCTCAGCACATCGGAATGAGATGATCTCGCACATCTCCCCTCTAATGATTACGAATGTGTTGCCTTCACACACAAAGAGACAAGGCAGGTAATTATGAGCGCAGACAGCTACCCACGGCGCCCTCGCTGCAACTGGGCGGGAGGCACGGCACTCTGGCAGCCGCTGAGACGTGTCTATCGGCCTGGCGCAGATGTGTCGCATTTATTAATATGCGTGCCGTCTTTGTTTACCCGCCAAGATGTATCTGATATCATCCCCCTGTGCCTCCGTCCCTCCCTCCCACCCGTCCCTCTTCTCTTGCTCCCTGGTACTGTGCACGGGGAGACAGCCTCATAAAATGTCATTAAATACAACATGCTCCGCGGAGGGAAATTTATGAGCACCATTTATTTTAATCACAACTCTTTGGAAAAGCTTTTAAATGCAATTTGCTTTATTGTGTGTGGATCTCAGGGCTGGCGTCCATGGGTTCCTCCTTCTGTCTGTGGGATGCATAATGGGAAAGAAACACCACCTCTGTCTGACTGTCATCTCCAGGGAAATGTGCTCTTATCATTGGAATCATTAAATCACATGAATACTTAGTTGTATTGGCTAGCTTTTGTCATATGGTTAACAAAATATATACCCTTTTTGTACTATTGCGCCAAACTGACCCAAACGTGCTTGCTCGATTATTTTCTTTACGCGCTGTTCTTTTCAGCATAATTACAACAGCTTGGTTTAGGTCAACTCGGTTTGGCTCAGTGGAGTGAAAAGTCCTATACTGTATCGAATGCAGATACCTAATAACTGTGTAAAACTGGGCTTTGAATTGGGTTTTAAAGACAAAAATGGAAGTCCCAGTACCATAGGAGCAGGTTAGTTATAACGTAGTGTTTGTTCAGGGAAGCCTATAGGCCTACCATAGAGCATGAGGCGAGGGGCCTCTATGAGGCCTGTACGTTGTCACTACCCTGGATAATGGCATGAGGCGAGGGGCCTGTATGAGGCCAGTACGTTGTCACTACCCTGGATAATGGCATGAGGCGAGGGGCCTGTATGAGGCCTGTACGTTGTCACTACCCTGGATAATGGCATGAGGCGAGGGGCCTGTATGAGGCCTGTACGTTGTCACTACCCTGGATAATGGCATGAGGCGAGGGGCCTGTATGAGGCCTGTACGTTGTCACTACCCTGGATAATGGCATGAGGCGAGGGGCCTGTATGAGGCCTGTACGTTGTCACTACCCTGGATAATGGCATGAGGCGACATTACAAGTATTATACCTATTTGGCTTAATGCTACACCACAGTGCTAATACATTAGACAGTATAAGCTAGATAGTGCTGTGTCAGCGTAACAACAATCTCAGAATACTGATGCTCAACCTCCCCTGCTAGTGGAGTGATAAGGATATCTATATCTGTGGGGGAAATATGATATCTGTTTAATTTAGTAACAAAACTGCTTCCGGCTCTAGTTAAAGGTAGTGCACTATAATAGGGATACGGTGCCAATTGGGATGCAGATCAATGTTCCAATAGAAATAGAAATGTAGTGTATTTCTATGCTTACTCTTCCTTTGAGAAACCAGTTTGCCTGTTTTTGCTCAAAAGCAGTGCACATCATTACAATGGATATTTCTGAAGAAAACATTTCACACAGACATAAACACAAACACACTTCAACAACTGCACAACCCTATCACTCATTTGTGCACACACAGACCCTTTAGTGGGCCTACTCAGTCATGGCTGCTTATTTTCAGTAGTACATAATATCTATCACAGGAAATTATGGAGATATGGGAGGATCAAATCAAATTTTGTCACACGCGACCAATACAACAGATGTAGACCTTACCGTGCTTACAACAAGCCCTTAACAACAATGTAGTTTTTATAAAATAAGAGTTAAGAAAATATTTACTAAATAAACTAAAGTTTAAAAAAAGTAACACAATAAAATAACAATAACAAGGCTATATATACAGGGGGTACTGGTACAGCGTCAATGTGCGGGGGTACAGGTTAGTCGAGGTAATATGTACATGTAGGTAGGGGTATCCATTGATAATAAACAGCGAGTAGCAGCAGTGTAAAGTGGATTCACCTGGTTAGTCTAGGACATGGTAAGACAGGTGTTCCTAATGTTTTGTACACTTAGTGTATAGTTACCACTCTCTGCTGGCCTGATCTGCCATTATGGTTTAATTTGTTGTTCTATGACTATTTTATTAGGCTATCTGTATTATTTTAGCCTATAATACCTAAAATAGGCCTAGGCCCTACTTGTGGTGAATCAATCATTTTCTTTGTGCAAAATACAAAAAAACTTAACCAAAAACTGTTGTTTGTCAACAAATTTGTGTCATATTGAGTCAACCATGCAAATAGCCTACCTAGTAAGGTCTGGATATGGCTAAAGATTTACAGCATATTTTAAAACGTGTGCTTTATTACACTCTAGAAAAAAAGCTGTCCCCATAGGAGAACCCTTTGAAGAACCATTTTTTGTTCCAGGTAATACACTTTTGGTTCCAGGTAGAACCCTATTGGGCTCCAATAGAACCCAAAAGAGTTATACCTGGAACCAAAAAGAGTTATACCTGGAACTCAAAAAAATCCGATGAGGACAGCCGAATAAGCTTTTTGGGACCCTTTTTTCTGTGCTGGAAAGGATTGTAATACTAACCACAGAATGTATTTCTAACAGTGGTTGCATTGCATTTACGCGCACAGGCAACAGGCCTAGACATCCTCTAGTCTAGTCCAACACCTAATTCCTAAAATAAAGGCTAAACTTTTCCTAATTTCACTTTCTCAACAAGTTTGAAAACATACCTGAGCTTATCCCGTAAGTGCAGTCGGGAGATTCGTGGTTGAGCGCGGCTTTTCCAGGCGAATACGTGGGGTCCTGGCGCACCGCGGTGCCGCTGCCGACCCTCCCCTGGAAGCCAAGTGATGCTGCCGCCACACTCCCCACTGTTGCTGAGGTAGATGTCGCGGCTCTACTGCTGGGCCTGTTATCGCATGGAAAACGCTGTTGCTGCTGCAGCTGCGGTGTCGCGAGATACTGGCTGCTGCTGCTGATGGTGAGGGAGGTTTGGTGGAGCTGCTGCCGCTGTTGCTGATACTGTTGTTGATACGGATGGTGGTGATTGAGATTATGATTGTAGTGATGACCGCCTCCGTCTCCCAGCAGCGGGATATCGACCATTGTGGGTCTGTCGAACCGCGCCTTCCCCACCAACCGCTTGTTTGGGAAGGTCTTGAGGCTGCTGTATGGACCCCGCTGCTGACTGCACATCTTTGGGGCGCAGAGACCCTCGTCGGCAGGTTGCATTTCCCCCTCCATCACTGCAAGTTTCAACACGCAGTGGTGACTCGAGCTCGCTCTTGTCGCGTCCTTGTCTGGTGACTGGTTATTTTTTTCGTCACCGTCTCGCTGTCTGGCTCAGTTTCCCCCCCAGTAGTGCACTTTAATATTCAGAGGGTGGGCTAATTTACTGACAAGACACAGCTCCAATCCCCAGACGGGGGCGCCGCGTTAAAAAGTGATTGTGCCAAGAGGGAAATACAGGCGCGATCTGCACACCTCGCTGTCTGTACATTGTGTCTCTAATCGTCTACATGAGCATACAGTTTTAAAGCAAAATTATATCGATGAAACTATAGCGGCCATTTTGCCTCTGAGGACAAGCTGGGTGAAGAGAGAATATGCTACCCCTTCACTATGACAACGGCCTCAAATAAGTGTGTCTCTAAAAATGACAGCTAAAATGAATAGGATAGCCTAATTGGGTTGTGTTTGGCTTTTGGAATGTTTGAAATAACCTACATGAGACCAAACATGGCATGATTGTGTACCTTTACATGTACACCAATATTTCGATATTAAAGTGATTATGGCAGAAGGCCGAGTATGGCATTAGTCATGTAAACCCTTTACTCTGTTTATTTTAATCGCCGTAAGGTCATAATCGAAGTAAGCATACGCCGATTAAAACACCTGGTTTTCTGAGCAATCTTTCTAATTATTAAGACATGTAAACAGCTTAAATCGGCGTTCCAGCGGTTTATTTGATCTGCGCATGTGCCAGCACCGGGTAGCGCAAGCCTCCCTATGCGCAAGTGAGGTGAGTTCAGAAAAACTAAATTTGGGTCTTATAAGTAGTTTTCACATACAATCGGTGGTGGAAAAAGTACCCAATAGTCATACTTGAGTAAAAGTAAAGATACCTTAATAGAAAATGACTCAAGAAAACGTGAAAGTCACCCAGTAAAATACTACCTGAGTAAAAGTCTGAAAGTATTTGGTTTAAAATATACTTAAATATCAATAGTAAATGTAATTGCCCAAATATACTTAAGTATCAAAGTAAAAGTATAAATCATTTCAAATTCCTTGCAAACCAGACAGCACAATTATTATTATTATTTTTTTTACATTTTCGGATAGCCAGGGGCACTCCAAAACTCAGACATAATTTACAAACGAAGCATTCGTGTTTCGTGACTCAACCAGATCAGAAGCAGTAGGGATGAACAGGGATGTTCTCTTCATAAGTGCGTGAATTGGACAATTTTCCTCTCCTGCTAAGTATTCAAAATGTAACGAGTACTTTTGAGTGTCAGGGAAAATGTATGGAGTAAAAAGTACATTATTTTAATTAGGAATGTAGTCCATAAAATGTTTAATAATTCACTAATCAACAGCGTTTCTCATAGGCCTACGTACCATGTTATTATATGACAAAACAAAAGTGGGAAATTATACAAAATAAAGGTGTCATTGTTGTTTTCGTTAGATTTACTTTTCTCTCCAAAAAATATAATGTATAGGCCTACACTCTTAGAAAAAAGGTTCCAAAAGGGTTATTCGGCTGTCCTCGTAAGGAACCCTTTCTGGTTCCAGGTAGAACCATTCTTGGTTCCAAAAGGGGTTCTTCAAAGGGTTCTCCTATGGGGACAGCCACAGAACCCTTTAAGGTTCTAGATATCACAGCGAGACGCCATCTGTGTATGCTTTCCTCTATTTTATTTTTTATTGAACTAGGCAAGTCAGGTAAGAACGAATTCTTATTTACAATGATGGCCTACCAAACGGCTTCCTGCAGGGATGGGGCCTGAGATTTAAAAAGTAAAATAAATACAATATAAATATAGGATAACACACATCACAACGAGAGAGACAACACAACACTACATAAAGAGAGACCTATGACAACATAGCAAGGCAGCAACACATGGCAACACAGCATGGTAGCAACACAACATGACAACAACATGGTAGCAGCACAAAACACGTTACAAACATTATTGGGCACAGACAACAGCACAAAGGGCAAGAAGGTAGAGACAACAATATATCACACAAAGCAGCCACAACGGTCAGTAAGAGTGTCCATAATTGAGTCTTTGAACGAAGAGATTGAGATAAAACTGTCCGTTTGAGTGTTTGTTGCAGCTCGTTTCAGTCGCTAGCTGCAGCGAACTGAAAAGAGGAGCGACCCAGGGATGTTTGTGCTTTGGGGACCTTTAACAGAATGTGACTGGCAGAACGGGTGTTGCATGTGGAGGATGAGGGCTGCAGTAGATATCACAGAGAGGCGGGAGTGAGGCCTAAGAGGGTTTTATAAATAAGCATCAACCAGTGAGTCGTGCGACGGGTACACAGAGATGACCAGTTTACAGTGGAGTATAGAGTGCAGTGATGTGTCCTATAAGGAGCATTGGTGGAAAATCTGATGGCCGAATGGTAAAGAACATATAGCCGCTCGAGAGCACCCTTACCTGCCGATCTATAAATTATGTCTCCGTAATCTAGCATGGGTAGGATGGTAATCTGAATCAGGGTTAGTTTGGCAGCTGGGGTGAAAGAGGAGCGATTACGATAGTCTAGATTTAATTTTAGCCTGCAGTTTTGACATGTGCTGAGAGAACAGTGCATCAAGCCTCTATCAAGCCTACATTTAGCTATTAGATGTATAGAAGAATATCCATTAACCTCTAGATAGGATAACCAAACCATTAATCGAATAAAGTAATAAATCCAAACCATACAAACGGCAATAAAATAAGGTGACAATCAACGTTTTTGAAGGCCACCAGAGGGCGACACATCAATATAAATTTGGCGATTTAAGAGAAAGTTAGAGTTGAAGCTACGCTGCAAACAAAAGACAACTGAAACCTTAACCCGAGCATATACAACTTCCTCTTAGTAATATGAATAGGCTATATTATATATATTTCTAAAAGTGTTTTTCATACAGGGTACAAAGTTAAAGATACCAAATAATGGTCACTAGCATAGGCTATTGGAAATTAAAGACCAGAGATCATCAACTAGATTCAGCCGCGAGCTGAGCAGATGGTCAGGGGGCTGGAACATAATTACAAATTATTTGTAGACTGCAAATTGATGGCAAGAACCCCAAACAGATATAACATTAGACTAAAACATAATCATTTCAAACCTTGCTTACATTTTCATATGATCACATATACATTATGCGTGGGAATACTTTGGAACAGATTTCCAAAATTAAAATCACTTGGAGCTGATTTGATAAGGACAGATAAGGGAACGCATGACTGCTGAAGCCTATGTTCTCTCAGCATCACTTTGCGATAGGCTTCGTACCGCGTAGGGACGGAAAAGCGACCGCTCCATCATGAATGCGCACGTCTGGTGGTCAAAGAGATGCGTGCGCGCCTACTGAGTTGGTTCAAAAAAAGCAGCAGATTTCAAATGAGGCTGGACACCAGACGACCGTAGCCATCCAGAACACGATGTCTTCACGGACCTGAACAACAACTTGGATTAAGAAAGTACACCTTGTTTTCTTGTTTCCAAAGGAACGCATTGAAGAGAAGAAAGGTTTGGGTGAAGTTCGGATACACTCTTGGCTAGTTATATTTCTGATGTGTTTTGCCTGTGCAATCATGACATTTTGAGAGGAGAGAAACAGTCATTCATTTGGACAACCGTGAGAGTTCAGTTAAATCTTATTTTACACCTGTGACCTGATACGGGATCGACTTTGGTTGAGGAGATTATATGCCAAATGGATGGAAATGCAAACATAAACTTAAATGCAAAAGTATTCGCATGGTTAAATTAAAATCAAACGAATAATGACAATTCTAACAAATTGAACCAGTTGAGGATTCAAACGTGGGATTGTTTCAAACCGCATTCATCATGCAAATGTGTTAAATGCAAAGACAACGCAAGAGATAAATAATAGTGCGTAGGCTACTGGGCTGCTAATAAAGTGTTGTCGTGATGGTGCGCCTGCTAAACTACCTCATGCTGGGGTACCTGACCTGGAATCTACGGATATCAGACGCACAAGGAGAGTACTGCCATGGGTGGCTGGACAGTAATGGAAATTACCACGAGGGCTTTCAGTGTCCGGAGGACTTTGACACCCTGGACGCAACCGTGTGCTGCGGGTCTTGTTCCCTACGGTACTGTTGCGCGGCCGTGGACGCACGGCTGGACCAGGGAAGCTGTACCAACGACAGAGAACAGGAGAACACGGAGTTTGCAGCGCGTAAGTTTAGACTTCCAAAGCATGCCGAGCCTGGCTGGAGTGGACAAGTTAATGCACAATTAACTTCAATGCAAAACACTAAACTTGGGAGTGTTGTTATTATATTACTTTCAAAGGTTTAATAAAGATTTTATATAGCGAAATATTTCAAAATAAAAAATGGCATCTAGACACGCTTTTAACGAGCCATGTCACTCAAGATTCATGTTTGTCACCATTCAGCCTCTTCAGGTCATTGCCAGGCATGTAGGCATAGCATAATATATTTCATTATAAAAGTTTTTGTTTTCAATCGGTTTAAATTAGTCTACATTAAGATTAAATATAACCTATAAATACATAATCGTTTGTCCTATTTGTAAAAATAATTTAGAAGCCAAAAATGACTTAGGCTATCTATTAAATAACGCAATCAAAGAAAATACAAATGAATGCGATTATATTTCATTTATCAAGGCCTATATTTTGTTTTCATAAGTATATTGTACAAATAATCTCATTAAAATGGTAATTTTGAAACCTAACATATGCACTGAAAGTAACTTTTCATTGAGTTATAACAACGCAATTGCTCTATCAAGATGCAGTAATGACAGCCTATCTTGATTTACAAAGAAAAAGCACTAAGCAGCTCCAATTCCATGCATGTGGGGCACCTGTTTTTTGGCTTGGGCTTCATTTGACCTCAGGTTAGGTACATTGTGGGCATGCGATACACCTGGAGAGTGTCACCATGCATTCCTCGAGTTACATGATATGCAAGAAAAAACATTGTGTGATACTACCCCAGACCTATGTGAAAATAAGTGGATGGAGTTTGACCACAAGGCCCTATATAAACCATGCAACGTTGAAACAATCATGCAATTGAAATGATCATTTTGCACACCAATGGCAGAATAGCCTATCCAAAGATGGCATCAGATTGTGTATTTGATACCTTAGGCTATTTCACTATATGTTGGCATGCCTGTGTAGCAGAGGTTATTAGCTTATAATTAATTACCAATTTAAAAACAAGAGCTTTCATTCACGTAAAATATGCTTATTCAGGGAATTATTCATCATTATTTCAAAATGTATACCATTTATGGAATATATCTGAATCTAAATTACATTTTAACTAATTTCACCAAATCTCATAATTAATTGGTCTCCAGTGTTGCTAAGCCCTAGCTGGCGTGGTCAATACAATTTCCATTTTTTTATGAAAATAAATTATCTTCAAATGATTTCCTTCCCTTGGCGCCAATTGCCATTTTAAATTGTAATCTGAACATTTAACATAAGTTTTGGAAAGATGTATTCAGACAAAAACGCTTCTGTTAAATTATTTTAAGAACATTCGCAGTAACTGTTGCATAGTCAAATTCAGGCCTAAAACAATTAATATAAAGACAATTACTCAACACCCAAGAAATAGAAGGCTAAATGATAGACCTATTAATAACTACAAAACAGATGGTTTTGTCAGTGGATGTTGGTTACATGCAATTTAAAAAATATAGTATAAACATGCCTTTTAACACTTTGAATAGATTGTATTGACAGCCTAACTGTAGTTGCTTATTGTTATAGCTTATTGTTATAGTAGCAGATGTTTCTTTTTTTGCAGCACTGCATTGTATTGTATAATTCACCTCAGTGGCCTATTTACATTATATGGTGCAAACGTTTACTACCAGTATGACATTAAAATGGGCTATTGAAAATATGTTTTGCAACAATATATTTTTATCTTGTGAGTTAATGTAAAGAAATACTGTATATTAAGGGGATTTAGGAAAGGATGAGTAAAGAGTAACATTTCACCTTTGTCTTCTAAAATGTCCTTTCTCCTGAATCCCTTCCATAAAAAAGTTGTACACCTGGATTCTGTAGAAAACAGAAAGAGAACATACCGTTGAAGTGGGAAGTTTACATACACTTAGGTTGGAGTCATTAAAACTCGTTTTTCAACCACTCCACAAATTTCTTGTTAACCAACTATAGTTTTGGCAAGTCGGTTAGGACATCTAATTTGTTCATGACACAAGTAATTTTTCCAACAATTGTTTACAAGCCGAAGAACACCATCCCAACTGTAAAGCACGGGGGTGGCAGCATCATGTTGTGGGGGTTCTTTGCTGCAGGAAGGACTGGTGCACTTCACAAAATAGATGGAATCCTGAAGAGTAGAATTATGTGGATATATTGAAGCAACATCAAGACATCAGTCAGGAAGTTAAAGCTTGGTCGCAAATGGGTCTTCCAAATGGACAATGACCCCAAGCATACTTCTAAAGTTGTGGCAAAATGGCTTACGGACAACAAAGTAAAGGTATTGGAGTGGCCATCACAAAGCCCTGACCTCAATCCTGTAGAAAATTTGTGGGCAGAATTGAAAAAGCGTGTACGAGCAAGGAGGCCTACAAACCTGACTCAGTTACACCAGCTCTGTCAGAAGGAATGGGCCAAAATTCACCCAACATATTGTGGGAAGCTTGTGGAAGGCTACCTGAAATGTTTGACACAAGTTAAACAATTTAAAGGCAATGCTACCAAATACTAATTGAGTGTATGTAAACTTCTGACCCACTGGGAATGTGATGAAATAAATAAAAGCTGAAATAAATCCTTCTCTCTACTATTATTCTGACATTTCACATTCTGAAAATAAAGTGCTGATAATAACTGACCTCACGGAACCCAAACTGGCTGCGCGAGTGCGCTATCGTGCATACATTTATTTTGTCCCCCTACACCAAACACGATCACAACACGCAGGTTAAAATATCAAAACAAACTCTGTACCTATTACATTTATTTGGGGACAGGTTGAAAAGCATTAAACATGTATGGCAATTTTTTTATTTTTTATTTCACCTTTATTTAACCAGGTAGGCAAGTTGAGAACAAGTTCTCATTTACAATTGCGACCTGGCCAAGATAAAGCAAAGCAGTTCGACACATACAACAACACAGAGTTACACATGGAGTAAAACAAACATACAGTCACTAATACAGTAGAAAAATAAGTCTATATACAATGTGAGCAAGTGAGGTGAGAAGGGAGTTGGGAAAAAAAATGGGGAAAAAAGGCCATGGTGGCGAAGTAAATAGAATATAGCAAGTAAACACTGGAATGGTTGATTTGCAGTGGAAGAATGTGCAAAGTAAAGATAGAAATAATGGGGTGCAAAGGAGCAAAATAAATAAATACAGTAGGGGGAGAGGTAGTTATTTGGGCTAAATTATAGATGGGCTATGTACAGGTGCAGTAATCTGTGAGCTGCTCTGACAGCTGGTGCTTAAAGCTAGTGAGGGAGATAAGTGTTTCCAGTTTCAGACATTTTTGTAGTTTGTTCCAGTCATTGGCAGCAGAGAACTGGAAGGAGAGGCGGTCAAAGGAAGAATTGGTTTTGGGGGTGACCAGAGAGATATACCTGCTGGAGCGCATGCTACAGGTGGGTGCTGGTATGGTGACCAGCGAGCTGAGATAAGCGGGGACTTTACCGAGCAGGGTCTTGTAGATGGCCTGGAGCCAGTGGGTTTGACGACGAGTATGAAGCGAGGGCCAGCCAACGAGAGCTTACAGGTCGCAGTGGTGGGTAGTATATGGGGCTTTGGTGACAAAACGGATGGCACTGTGATAGACTGCATCCAATTTATTGAGTAGAGTGTTGGAGGCTATTTTGTAAATGACATCGCCAAAGTCGAGGATTGGTAGGATGGTCAGTTTTACAAGGGTATGTTTAGCAGTATGAGTGAAGGATGCTTTGTTGCGGAATAGGAAGCCAATTCTAGATTTAACTTTGGATTGGAGATGTTTGATGTGAGTCTGGAAGGAGAGTTTACAGTCTAACCAGACACCTAGGTATTTGTAGTTGTCCACATATTCTAAGTCAGAGCCGTCCAGAGTAGTGATGTTGGACAGGCGGGCAGGTGCAGGCAGCGATCGGTTGAAGAGCATGCATTTAGTTTTACTCGTATTTATGAGCAATTGGAGGCCACAGAAGTAGAGTTGTATGGCATTGAAGCTCACCTGGAGGGTTGTTAACACTGTGTCCAAAGAAGGGCCAGAAGTATACAGAATGGTGTCGTCTGCGTATAGTTGGATCAGAGACTCACCAGCAGCAAGAGCGACATCATTGATGTATACAGAGAAGAGAGTCGGTCCAAAAATTGAACCCTGTGGCACCCCCATAGAGACTGCCAGAGGCCCGGACATCAGACCCTCCGATTTGACACACTGAACTCTATCAGAGAAGTAGTTGGTGAACCAGGCGAGGCAATCATTTGAGAAGCCAAGGCTATCGAGTCTGCCGATGAGGATGTGGTGATTGACAGAGTCGAAAGCCTTGGCCAGGTCAATGAATACGGCTGCACAGTATTTTTTCTTATCGATGGCTTGCACTTGCTAGCTAATTTGTTCTATTTAGCTAGCTTGCTGTTACCAGCTAATTTGTCCTGGGATATAAACATTGAGTTGTTATTTTACCTGAACTGCACAAGGTCCTCTATTCCGACAAATTAATCCACACACAAAATGGCCAACCGAATCGTTTCTAGTCATCTCTCCTTCCAGGCTTTTTCATCGTTGAACTTATATGGTGATCGGCATCTAAACTTTCATAGTAATACCACGACTACCGGCAAACATTTCGTCTTTCAATCACCCACGTGGGTATAACCAATGAGGAGATGACACGTGGGTACCTGCTTCCATAAACCAATGAGGAGATGGGAGAGGCAGGACTTGCAGCGTGATCTGCGTCACAAATAGAAAGGAGTTCTATTTTAGCCCTTGGCAACGCAGACGCTCGTTGGCACGTGCGAGCAGTGTGGGTGCAATAATTGAATAACATGGATTTCTAAATTTATTTTGCGACGCACGCGACGTGTCCGGTCTGGTCAGCATGTTGACAGGGAATTTTTACTAGGATTAAATGTCAGGAATTGTGAAAAACTGAGTTTGGTTTATGTAAACTTCCAACTTCAACTGTAGGTCTGTACACATTTGCAATACAGTTTACACTTGGTATCACACATATTTTCACTGACTCCACATAGGGTTATTAACTATGAACTCCACATCTTATTGGCCCTGTTTCCATGAGCTTAGCACATGTCTGTAAGTGATTGATGGGGTAAGCAATGTTACCACCCTATTACTTTCACCAATCAAACCAGTATTCAGATCTGTGATTACCGAAAGGTTAAATTATGAATTTAAGTATTCAAACAGGTATTCAAGTTAAAGTTTAAGTACAAGTATGCAAGTATTCCAACACCTGTTCCTCCTTGCAGAGCCCATCTACGTGCCCTTCCTGATGGTGGGCTCCATCTTCGTGGCCTTCGTGGTGGTGGGCTCCCTGGTTGCTGTTTACTGCTGCACCTGCCTGCGGCCCAAGCAGCCTACACAGCAGCCTATCCGTTTCCCCCTGCGCAGCTGCCAGACCGAGACCATCCCCATGATCCTGACCACTGCGCCACCCAGCCTGCGCACCCCCTCGCGCCAGTCCAGCACGGCCACCACCAGCTCCAGCTCGGCTGGCGGGGGCAGCTCGGTGCACCGCTTCTCCCTCGGAGGTCAGGGGCAGCAGCAGCACGGGTGCTTGGTGTCAGCGTCTGCATCCTTCTCCCCCTCCACGCCCCAGCCGCTGCTGCCACCACCCCCGCCGCCCCCCTACACCTCCCCCACGGCCTGCATGCCAGGTGGCTGCCAGCAACCCCACGCCCACGCCCAGCTGCACCAGCCCATGCACCAACACCCAGCCCAGGGCACGGGCTTCTTGCTGCCCCAGCAATACTTCTTCCCCCTGCAGCCGGAGCCTTTCTCCGGGGCCAAGGGCTTTGCAGACTTTGGACAGAGCTGACGGGGCTCCACGGGCAATGAGGAGGGGGATTACAGGAGCACTGTGTGATGTGAGCAGGGTTGTGTTCACTAGGCACTAAACGGAAGAAAATGGACCGAAACAGGAAGGGACTACCTGAACTTGTCCAGTATGAGTTAGTTTAACGCTGTGAGACGTTTTAAATCAGTGAACGTTACTGAACATGAGCCTGGTGTGTTGTGTTGACAGACAGTCAGCAGCTAAGGGGAGGACTGCGCTGACGTGCAGTACAGTTGGCCTGTTGAATGGAGACTGGGTGACAGGACAGTTAGGCGGTGCTCAAGATGAACCACAAGAAATCTCCCTAGTCAAGCAGAATACATGGGTCTTGTCTAAGTCAGTGGTTCCCAAACTGTGCGGGTCGGTGGGGGGGTGGGGAGACTCAGTCCGGCTTTCAACTTACTCTTGAAAGTTGTAATCGTAGAATGCACAAGGTGCAATTTCAAAATTGGGTCGTGCATCATCAGTTCCTCTTGTCATGTCAGTCATTGCATATCTTAGAGATCTATTTATAACTTGTCAGAAATGTCCACATGAACTAGTCAATGTCAGCTAATGTTTTCTTTTTGACCATAGATGTTGTAATTTTTTTGTCACTCAAATATCACATGAATACACATTAGACATGGGAAAATGTGTAGAATTGCAGGAAATAAGCTTTAAAACTGCAACAATACAAAATCTACCAACAAGAGGGGTGTGAAGAGTTTGTCATGAACAGTGCTTGTGCCCATAGAAATAGACGCGGTGCACTCATGCGCGGGTGGTGACAGATGTTCTCCAATGCTGGAAGGGGAACCTGAGTGGAAAAAGTTTTGGAAACCCTACTCTACAGGAATGGAATCTGCTCAGACCAGACAGGACCTGTTTATTGGTCTTTATCGTTTTCAATGTCATGCACTTTTTATATACATTTGTATTGTAATCAAGAGTATCTGTCTTCTTTTATACACACTTTGGTTAAACGGTGATTTTCAATTGTCACGATAACATTTGTGGCATCAACATTTTTCAGAAGTGTTCTGCAAATTTTTTGGCAAGCTGTTGGACATTTAATGCAATGGAATTCAAATTATAATTTTGACAATCACAAGCCCCTCTAAAAAGAGGGAAAGGACTGACACCAAGTTGTGCAGTAGGGTGGATAAAGCCAAAGGATGTACTGTGTACAGTGTTCACTGGTTTGATGCTCTAGACCAGATGTGTCCCAACTTCTTATGTAGGGCTATGACACACAAATCAATAAACTATCATATTAGCCAACACCAAATAAGAGCCCAGTATTTTATCTTGTCATGCAACGCTACAAATAGAAGTAAATTAGAAAATGTAAAAAACACTCCACAGAAAAATGTTACCTACATTTTATAATCTAACAGTGGATGGTTGATAATTGCTTCATTGCTCATTTATGAATACATTCGGTAGTAATACTTACTGTATAGTACAATCTTCTGAAAATGGCTTTTCAACGGTTTCCTTTAGGCTGTTAAAGCCACAATCCTGAGTTTGTATTTTAAACATTCAGCCCAACTGCAGCCTCCCCATTTGTTTATGAAACTACAAGGCAAAAATGTGGCTTGCAAATAACGGATTTTCCCCTTTCTTCAGCCGCAGACATATAGGCAACTAAAACGGTTGGAGATCAGTTATTCGCTACCTGTCGCTCACTCTTACGCAATACTTCACATGAGGAATGTGGCAATGAGATCAGTCATTGTCAATGCTCAATGAGCATGTCATAGCCACAGTGTTAAAAACAACTGGTCCCAGAAATAGGGAAAAGTTTTGGGTTGCACGAGCAGGTATTGCAAGAGTCCACAAAGACTGCTCTGTTCCCTAGTCATTAAAGCGTGAAATCGACTTGGAAATCACTGTCCTATTATGGCAGATAAGATGGAATAGTTCATAAAGCGGATAGTGTTTGGGGCTAGATTCTGAACCTGCCAAACAAAGGAAAAATGACAGCAACCCCCAAAGACGATTGGGTTGTTGCTGTCATTTCTCATTTTTTTGGAAGTCTCAGAATCAACTATGTTTAGCCAGACAAGCACCCCAGTCCAATAGAAACCTTTACACGGGCAGACCTGCATCCTACTGTTTGGAGCTATTCTTGCTCAGATGTCACCACAATAGTTTTCCTATATTATTAAGGGTCTTGTTAAAGCATTTGACTGGGCACCTAGTCATTAAAAACACTAGAACTGACCTTCTTTCAGATACTGTATTTTAGAGGTATCGTACTGCTCTGAATCATCTCATAACTCAAAGAAAATACTTCACAGATTTCCACTTTTTGAAAGGTACATTGGCAGTAATACAAGTACTCCTGTATGAATACTCTAGCAAGGGTACACCTGATTGGGAAAATATGGCTTTGTAAACTAACGACTAAAGAGAAACTACCCATTCCCAAATGAGGTAGATTGCTGGACACTGGACGGATCAGACACGTCCATCTAGGTTGGTTTTGTGATACAGCTATGATAGTGGATACTTTGTCAATAACAGAGACAAATATTTGTAATTATAACGGATGTGATATCCTAACGCATGGCCGCACAGTAAACCTCAGATGACCAGTCATCAGGGAATACAACAGGAGAGGGTCAGCTAAATCATAACCATAATGACGGCATTTGTTTGTTTGTCACACATGGAAGGGAATGATGTTTTCCCTGAGTCTCCCCTGCCTTTTCCTGTTTAGGTTCTCAGCGCTCTGTATGCCCTGTTTGCTGCCGCAACTAGCTGCCTTCCCTCATTTTGGATGGTTACAAAGTCCTAAATGAGGGATGGCACTTTATCCTAACATAGTGCACTACTTTTGCCCAGAGTAGTACACTACAAAGAATAGGGTGCCATTTGGACTGCAGACAGACATTCATAGATATTGTGATAGTGGAACATTCCATTTCTGTGATGGTAGATGATGACAAAGGTTGGTTTCCATGTTTGAAAAGTTTATTTTAGTAGTAGTCCTTTATGGCAGTAAAAGACAGAACACTTAAAAGTTTGCAGTCCCAACATGCAGAACAATCATTAAATGATATTGAAACAAATTGAAAAGTGCATTTTTTTCTGTAAATTGACCAACACTTGAGGGAGAATCAAAGTAGTACAATAAACACGTAACCGGAGAAGGTTTTAGTCCATTCATGCAGCCTACAACTTTCACAGACAAAAAGCAACAGTCCAAGCCTTCCACGACCACTTTCACATCAGAAGACTCACATTCAGCATTTTGGAATCGTGACAGCAGTTGACATCTAATCAATCGAAACACAAAAGTATAGCGTAACAAATACAATTTTACTGATACCCTCACTTAAACCAGGAAGAAACACAAAAAGGTTTGTAGTAAAGTAGAGGTACACTGCATGAGAAAAAAAAAACTAAACAAGTTACAAACATGTAGACCCAGAGAAAATACACTGAAACCAATAACCAGATAATACCAAAATATCCACTATTGGAAAGGTAACAGAGTACATTGTGCAACATCTCCTGTCAAGCGAGAGCCTTAGCATCAGAGCCCAGGACCCCCAGGGCTGAGGTCTGGCCATACACAGAGGGCCATACAGCAGCAGACAGTACACCATCATTATACCTGGAGTCATGCAGACAGACCAGAGGAGCAAGCGGCACCACACACACAGTCAGTCACCCATACGTCCTCAAACATATACAAAAACACAGTCAAAGAATGTAAAAGGAGACCTGAGGTTCTAAGGGCTCCCAGTCTCACACAAATGACACAGACATGCGTATGTAGAAGTTACCCACAGTAGAAGAGGTTACACACACACATACGCACATGCACATGCAGATGGCGGATTAACGCACACACATACACACGCAGCCGGTATGGAAACCGCTCTCCCATAGGGAGAAGAGAACAAACACAGTTAATTATGAAATAAACAAAGCAGGTACTATAGTGACAATAATAACAACGAGACATTTAAGAAATATATTTTGGGCATTCTTTTTTTTGTCTGAGAGAAAAAAAGGAAAAACATGGACAATTATTCATTACAAAGCCGGTCACAATGCAAAAATTCGTACTTCTCCAATATAAAAATACAAATTCTCAAAATAACTATAGAGAAAGTCGTTTTGATACTGTGTGGAGTTTCCTGGCAAATTTTCTCTCTCCCTTAAGCTAATGGCACTTATGTTAGAAGGATAAACTCTCCATTCGAAGGGAAAAGACGTTTTTGAAAGAAGAGCCGCCACTGTAAGCATACGGAAATTCAACAAGATCGTCATACAGCCACCCCCAAAACACTGGGTAGAAAGAAAGCAACAATGGAGCCTGTGATTTTATATATACCACTTTACTTTCTACCACATTGTGTACTGGAGAGCAATACATGGGGAACAATGAGCTCCTCTTGCCAATTAGTGGGTAGAGCACTGTTCTAAACTAGCTAGCTAGGGTATCTTACGTATTCTAATCAGGGAAAAAGTCTAGTTAGGCACCATTGTGATTGTTGCAGCCGAGTAACGTGTGGAATGCAATTACTTGTATAGAGCAATCGAAGTGCTGTAATAAAATGGTGTAAATTGGACGAGTTGCAGGCGGCTATCATAAAAAAAAAACTATTCAATTTGGGCACGATAACTACATCATTCTAAAATAAAAACATTTAGAAGAAAAACAAACAAGTATGGCTGAAGGCATGAACAAATGTAAGGCCTTTTTATACAGTAGAAGTGCAAAATAACAACAAAACAAAATGTCTGTTCTGAAGTGGTCCATTCAAAGCTGGAATAGACTCAGGAGTGTCAATATTCTTGGTTGTGATTTTTTTTTTATCGAAGCTACAGCCGACTTGAAAGAGATTGCATTTACAACTGCTATTTCGCAATCTGCATTTACAAACACAAAATATTTGGTGGGGTCAAAATCAAATCTGGATTATTCGGTCACCAATTGGAGTACACATACAACAGTTTTGACGATTTTGGAGCAAACTACATATTTTTTGGGATCTATTAATAGGAATGGAGGAGACATTAAGAAGTGAAACCTCTTCATTAGATAGAGCAAGAACAGAGAAACTTCAGACCACAGACTGCTAAAAATGCAAGCACAGTGCTCATGTCTGCTGGACACACAACTACAGCAGTGAATACTTTTTGAACACTTTTTTTGTTCCTATTTTTTTTCCCTTTTTGAAGTACAAGACATCCCTCTTTCTTTTCCTTTATCATGTCCAATATCCTGCGATGCTCGGGCTGGGGTTATCCGGAGACTTCCCCGTCAGGTTCAAATCACCGTCGGAAACGGGTGTGGCTCTTAAAAGGCCGGCCGGGCAGAGAGGCGCGTGGTTTCACCACTCGTTGGTCCTCTGTTTGGTGGTGTCGTACGCCCGGATGACTTCCGACTGGGAGACCACTCCGTTCTCGTCTTGAGAGAAGGCGTAGCCGTCTGCAAGCAGGACAGATGGACAGAGTGAGAAACAATGGCTGACGTTCAAATTCCAAACGTGATTAGAAAGAAACAAACTTCGCTTGAAGTAAACCATTTCGGAACAAAAGCATAAAACTCATAAAACATTTTTTATAAACTGAATAAAAATGGATTAAAGAATGGCTTTATAACTTATAAACTTATAAAATGACATTGACTGAATTTTTTTTTTTTTGTCTTTCAAGCTCCCCAAGAAGCTTGACCAGTGCTAAGCGAGGGAGGGGCAGTCATGTTACCTGACACCTCTCTTTACTTAGCTATACAGCCACTACCTACAACTACGGAAGTTCTTATCCTAACCTTTGACCCTCTAACTCACCTTTAGGTCTCAAATGATTCAGGCACTACCTGCAGGCCAGCAGATGAGTTCAAAAGGCCCGGTGAGAGGAGTGCATTGTGGGAATAATATTGCAGCATTTAATGAATCGTTAAATATGTGTAACCACCACTCACATACAGTTGAAGTCGGAAGTTTACATACCATAGCCAAATACATTTAAACTCAGTTTTTCACAATTCCTGACATTTAAACCTAGTAAAGATTTCGTCTTAGATCAGTTAGGATCACCACTTTATTTTCAGAATGTGAAATGTCAGAATAATAGTAAAGAGAATGATTCATTTAAGCTTTTATTTCTTTCATCACATTCCCAGTGGGTCAGAAGTTTACATACACTCAATTAGTATTTGGTAGCATTGCTTTAAATTGTGTAACTTGGGTCAAACATTTCAGGTAGCCTTCCACAAGCTTTCCACAATAAGTTGGGTGGATTTTGGCCCATTCCTCCTGACAGAGCTGGTGTAACTGAGTCAGGTTTGTAGGCCCCCTTGCTCACACACGCCTTTTCAGTTCTGCCCACAGATTTTCTATAGGATTGAGGTCAGGGCTTTGTGATGGGCACTCCAATACCTTGACTTTGTTGTCCTTAAGCCATTTTGCCACAACTTTGGAAGTATGCTTGGAGTCATTGTCCATTTGGAAGACCCATTTGCGACCAAGCTTTAACTTCCTGACTGATGTCTTGAGATGTTGCTTCAATATATCCACATAATTGTCCTACCTCATGATGCCATCTATTTTGTGAAGTGCACCAGTTCCTCCTGCAGCAAAGCACCCCCACAACATGATTCTGCCACCCCGTGCTTCAATTAAATGTATTTATAAAGCCCTTCTTACATCACCTGATGTCACAAAGTGATGTCCAGTAACCCAGCCTAAAACCCCAAACAGCAAGCAATGCAGGTGTAGAAGCACGGTGGCTATGAAAAACTCCCTAGAAAGGCCAGAACCTAGGAAGAAACCTAGAGCGGAACCAGGCTATGAGGGGTGACCAGTCCTCTTCTGGCTGTGCCGGGTGGAGATTATAACAGAACATGGCCAAGATGTTCAAATGTTCAAATAATAATCATCACAGTGGTTGTCGAGGGTGCAACAGGTCAGCACCTCAGGAGTAAATGTCAGTTGGCTTTTCATAGCCGATCATTCAGAGTATCTCTATCACTCCTGCTGTCTCTAGAAAGTTGAAAATAGCAGGTCTGGGACAGGTAGCACGTCCAGTGAACAGGTCAGGGTTCCATAGCCGTAGGCAGAACAGTTGAAACTGGAGCAACAGCACGGCCAGGTGGACTGGGGACAGCAAGGAGTCATCAGGCCAGGTAGTCCTGAGGCATGGTCCTAGGGCTTCACGGTTGGGATGGTGCACTTCGGGTTGTAAGCCCCCCCCCCCCTTTTCCCTCCAAACATAACAATGGTCATTATGGCCAAAGAGTTTGATTTTTGTTTCATCAGACCAGAGGACATTTCTCAAAAAAGTACAAACTTTGTCCCCATGTGCAGTTGCAAACCATTGTCTGGCTTTTTTATGGAGGTTTTGGAGCAGTGGCTTCTTCCTTGCTGAGCGGACTTTCAGGTTATGTCGATATAGGACTCGTTTTACTGTGAATATAGATACTTTTGTACCTGTTTCCTCCAGCATCTTCACAAGGTCCTTTGCTGTTGTTCTGGGATTGATTGGCACTTTTCGCACCAAAGTATGTTCATTTCTAGGAGACAGAAAGCGTCTCCCTTCTGAGCAGTAGGAGGGCTGCGTGGTCCCATGGTGTTTATACTTGCGTACTATTGTTTGTACAGATGAACGTGGTACCTTCAGGCGTTTGGAAATTGCTCCCAAGGATGAACCAGACTTGTGGAGGTCTACAATTTTTTGGCTGATTTCTTTTGATTTTCCCACGATGTCAAGCAAAGAGGCACTGAGTTTGAAGGTAGGCCTTGAAATACATCCACAGGTACACCTCCAATTGACTCAAATGATGTCAATTAGCCTATCAGAAACTTCTAAAGCCATGACATCATTTTCTGGAATTTTCCATGCTGTTTAAAGGCACAGTCAACTTAGTGGATGTAAACTTCTGACCCACTGGAATTGTTATACAGTGAATTATAAGTGAAATAATCTGTCTGTAAACAATTGTTGGAAAAATTACTTGTGTGTCATGAGCAAAGTAGATGTCCTAATCGACATGCCAAAACTATGGTTTGTTAACAAGAAATTTGTGGAGTGGTTAAAACAAGTTTCAATGACTCCAACCTAAGTGTATGTAAACTTCCGACTTCAACTGTAGGTCACAGCACACAGGGGAGGAGAGGTGGGTACAGAGGGCTTTCACACTATTGAGCTGAACCAAACTGTACTAAGATGGCCTGGTTACACATCCACCATAGTTGCTGAAAGCCTGCTGAAAAGGACAATGTGTTTTGGATCGACACGATACTGTGAAAAGGGCATAGGTTGGGTTTCTAATGGAGATCGGGGGTTTTCGTTTCTCTACAGGTAAGAACGTCAAAATAAAAAGGGGTCACACAAGAACGATCCCTTCCCCACCTACGAGACAAACAGGGTTCACAAGAACAATCCCTTCCCCGCCTAATAGACAAACGGGTCACACAAGAACGATCCCTTCCCCACCTACGAGACAAACAAAAAACATACAAAAAGATCAGCGAAACAAACAGAAATAAATCCAATTAACCAATAAGGCCCGAGGGGTTGTGGTATATTGCCAATATATATTGCCAACATACCACGGCTAGGGCTGTGTCCAGGCACTCCACTTTGTGTCGTACATAAGAACTGCCCTTAGCCGTGGTATATTTAAGCAATAAGGCCCAAGGGGTTGTGGTATATGGCCAATATACCACTGCTAAGGGCAGTTCTTATCCACGGCTAAGGGCAGTTCTTATCCACGGCTAAGGGCAGTTCTTATCCACGGCTAAGGGCAGTTCTTATCCACGGCTAAGGGCAGTTCTTAACCACGACACAACGCGGAGTGCCTGGACACAGCCCTTAGCCGTGGTATATTGGCCATATATCACAAACCCCCAAGGTGTCTTATTGCTATTATAAACTGGTTACCAACATTATTACTGCAGTAAAAATAAATGCTTTGTCATACACGTGGTAAACGGTCTGATATACCACGGTTGTCAGCCAATCAGCATTCAGGGCTCGAACCACCCAGTTTACAATCCAAAATAAAACCCATCTGTGTTGTCTTATATCTTCTATCTAGACTACTATGAGATTTGTATTAGATGGGACGTGACTCTCCATTAGTGTGCGCCATAAAAAGCCCCTTATCCTCTATATAGTGCACTACATTTGACAAGAGCCCTAGTGCACTGTAAAGGGGAAAGGGTGCCATTTGGGATGCAAATATAGTGGTGGGGAGGTTGTATTAGCAGGCGGAGGGACACCAACGGGGGAACAGTGGGGTGTTTTTGTGTTACTTAATGAGGCTAACGGCAGGATCATGTATGTGGATGTCATGCTGGCTAATGTGGAACATGGATATCGAATTGTAAAGAGCGGTGGGATCAGCAGAGTATTAGCACTTCTCCAACGCTGAGGCAGCATCCCAAATGGCACCCTATTCCCTGTGCAGTACACTACTTTTCCCAGGGCCCATTGGGTGTCATTTAAGACACAAGCGGAGTCCCCTTTGAAGCTACAGTGTATATATATATAATCCCTATAGCATGGAGCTATGTATCCACATAGGAACTACACTCAATTCAAAAGCCTGTCTTGGTGTGTTGGACCAGTGCTGCTACATAGAGAAAATGGGTCTCTTTCTCTGAGAAAAACAGCATGAGGGCTTTCCTTCAGGTCAGGGTGTGAGGTGTGTGCATGTTTTAATATTGTGTGTGTGACTTACGTAGCAGATTCTGCTGCATGGAGTCCGATCGGTACATACTGACAGTGCTCTTCTTGAAGACGTTCTTCAGGAGCTGTGCCCTCTCCGTCAGACTGCAAAGACAGAGAGACAGTGAGTGCCACGGTGAGCCATTCAGCCAGATTTAACCATCCATACATCAAGCCCTCTCTCTCCCAGTACAGTCCTCCACAGGACAGAGGAGACACAAGCCAACTGCACTTCCTGCTGAGGAGAGACCAGGCATGGGGGAGAGGAAGAAGGGATGGATTCTGTGTGTGTGCGAGAGAGAGAGTGTGCATGTGTGGTGTGTGTGTGTATATAATTGCGTGAGTGTGAGAAAGGAACTGAGTGAGTGCATCTACATGCGTCCGGTCCCGGGCCAGGTTCCTAGCCTGCTGGGCCTGGGCCTGTGGCCAGATAGGGGAGATCACTTTCAACCGGCAGGAGATTTCACACTGGTCTGATCCATGCTAATGCACTCCACAGGCCATTGATGGGACCCGGCTAACTGATCTCTGTGTCCCAAATGGCACCCATTTCCCTATGGGCCCTGGCCAAATGTAGTGCACTATACAGTGCCATTTGCAACACAAATCATCTCTGGGAGTTAGGTCAAGATGCAAGTCTCTAATTAGCTGGAGGCTCTACAGTACACTACAGTCTCTCTTCACACAGTTTCAGAGGGAGAGAGTCATGTTCCAAGCATGTATAACAGCCTGGATGGATGGCCTGGAGCAGAGTTCAAAGAGTAGAGGTAAGAGTGAACCGTATAGTGTACAGTAGGCAGACCGTGATTACACCATACGTACTAAAAACAGGGAAGCCAAGATAAATATTATTGAATCCTCAGGGGGTAAATACACAGTCTATAACTTCTAAAAGTTTAAATAAGTCAAGTGTTGTACATGCGGTGTATGAAGTAATATAAAGAGAATTTGTGAATTCATGATATGGAGAAAAGTAATTGAGATGTTCTGGTTGTAAACTCAGCAAAAAAAGAAACAGACCTTTTTCAGGACCCTGTCTTTCAAAAATAATTCGTAAAAATCCAAATAACTAACAGATCTTCATTGCAAAGGGTTAAAACACTGTTTCGCATGCTTGTTCAATGAACCATAAACAATTAATGAACATACACCTGTGGAACGGTCGTTAAGACACTAACAGCTTACAGACGGTAGGCAATTAAGGTCACAGATATGAAAACTTAGGACACTGAAGAGGCCTTTCTACGGACTCCAAAAACACCAAAAGAAAGATGCCCAGGGTCCCTGCTCATCTGAGCGAACGTGCCTTAGGCATGCTGCAAGGAGGCATGGGGACTGCAGATGTGACCAGGGCAATAAATTGCAATGTCCGTACTGTGAGACGCTTAAGACAGCGCTACAGGGAGACAGGACGGACAGCTGATTGTCCTCGCAGTGGCAGACCACGTGTAACAACAC
This sequence comes from Salvelinus fontinalis, assembly GCF_029448725.1. Lineage (NCBI taxonomy): Eukaryota > Metazoa > Chordata > Actinopteri > Salmoniformes > Salmonidae > Salvelinus > Salvelinus fontinalis. The sequence continues at coordinate 55,971,165 of NC_074670.1, read as the reverse complement.
CTGCAGAGGATCGGTACATCCAAAACATCACAGCTGCGAGACAGGTACAGAATGGCAACAACAACTGCCCGAGTTACACCAGGAACGCACAATCCCTCCATCAGTGCTCAGACTGTCCCGTAATAGGCTGAGAGAGGCTGGACTGAGGGCTTGTAGGCCTGCTGGTAAGGCAAATCCTCACCAGACTTCACCGGCAACAACGTCGCCTATGGGCACAAACCCACCGTCGCTGGACCAGACAGGACTGGTAAAAAGTGCTCTTCACTGATGAGTCGTGGATTTGTCTCACCTGGGGTGATGGTCAGATTCGCGTTTATCGTTGAAGGAATGAGCGTTACACCGAGGCCTGTCCTCTGGAGCGGGATCGATTTGGAGGTGGAGGGTCCATCATGGTCTGGGGTGGTGTGTCACAGCATCATCGGACTGAGCTTGTTGTCATTGCAGGCAATCTCACCGATGTGCATTACAGGGAAGACATCCTCCTCCTTCCTGCAGTCTCATCCTGACAATGCCACCAGCCATACTGCTCGTTCTGTGCGTGATTTCCTGCTGGATAGGAATGTCAGTGTTCTGCCATGGCCAGCGAAGAGCCCGGATCTCAATCCCATTGCGCACGTCTTGGACCTGTTGGATTGGAGGGTGAGGGCTAGGGCCATTCCACCCAGAAATGTCCGGGAACTTGCAGGTGACTTGGTGGAAGATTGGGGTGACATCTCACAGCAAGAACTGGCAAATCTGGTGAAGTCCATGAGGAAGAGATGCTCTGCAGTACTTAATGCAGCTGGTGGTCACACCAGATCCTGACTGTTACTTTTGATTTGACCCCCCTTTGTTCAGGGACACATTATTCCATTTCTGTTCATCAAATGTCTGTGGAACTTGTTCAGTTTATGTCTCAGTTGTTGAATCTTATGTTCATACAAATATTTACACATGTTAAGTTTGCTGAAAATAAACGCAGTTGACAGTGAGAGGATGTTTATTTTTTTGCTGAGTTTATAAGGGTCTTGTGTACTGTGAAGGATAAAAGCTAACCTATAAAAAAAGCATTTTCAAGTATGCGTCCCAAATAGCACCCTATTACCTATATGGTGGGTCCTGGTCAAAAATAGTGCACTTTATAGGGAATAGGGTGCCATTTGGGATGTCCTCTTGGAAAAGGAGGAAGGTGAGAAAAGGGTGAGAGACGGTCCAGTACCTCTTCCCGTGCACCAGGGCTCCTGGGTCCTTGGACAAGGCTTCCAGCTCCTGCACCTCATCCACCAGGGTCTTAAAGCACACCTTCTTCACACTGTGGCTCAAAAGGAGCAGACGTCACCAACAGGCAACAGGCATTCACAACCACAGCGTTAAATACAACACTATTCCTTATATTATTATACAGTAGGATTATATTGTATCTCTATGTAACACACCATCCCAAATCAGTCCAAGAGGCTTTCTCAAAAGTGTACATGCAATCTGAATTAATTCTGCATATCAGAGGCGAAGTAGATGTCCGGTAAATGACACCACAATTACCTTTTAGTTGCTGCTTCAATCTGCTGTAAATGTGATTCCTCTGGATTCCCCAGAACTATGAGACTGATTCAGAGTTGAGATACCTAAAGTAAGTCTCCCAATGACCTCAATTAATAATTTCATTCTGAATGGTCCACCCTTATATAAACTCTGAATCGGACAGTATTAGAATACATCTCTTGCTATGAATCAAATAACTATAAAATGTTACACTGCATGTTATTTATTGGTGGTCTAAATAGTTTCTCAAGACATTTCTCCTAGAGCAGAATCTGCAAAAAAAAAACATGATATACCAGTAACTATAAATGTTGCACCTGCATGTCTGAGACCTGTTTAGTATTTATTTAGTATTTCCCATTTCCTGAATTATTTATTTTTAAGCAAAGAATTTTTAGCTGACACTAGAATGCGTTTCTGAGTGACAGTGAGGGCTTTGCATATGTGCTTTTTTTGTGTTTCTTGTGGGACTGGAAAAAAATGCCTAGAGTGTAAAATAAAGTTATTAACCGGTTCCCATGTTTTAAAAATAACAGTTCTGTTTCGGAACAATATGGATCGCTTTCTTTTGCGGTTCTGATTCTGTTTCTCTGAAAAAATTATTTTACGCTTTTCGGTTCTGTTCACTGAACCGGTTCCAACCCCGGCACCACAGAGATCCTATAAATGACTTCTATATGTAATTGTACATTCTACATTTATTTCCATATGTAAATGTCTACATGTGATCTAAGGAATTTCCCATGAGCAAGACATGTAGAGGGGGTGGTGGTGATGAGTGGGGGGAACTCACACTTTGTAGGCCACGTCAAAGACCAGGGAGGTGACAGGGATGAATATCAGGCCCATCCAGAATACTCCCGAACTGAACATCATGTCCGCCTGAGACACACGCACATACAGAAAAACAGGAACACATTCCTTAGGTCATTGCAGACAAAACAGGGCTCAGTAGGTGCAGCAGTAAAGGCTCAGATTGCTTTAGGCAGTCTTGTTACATCTTTAATAACAACCAAATTACCCACAATAAACAACTGAATAGGCAAAATAATTACATGGATCAACCCAGTTTGACAATACATGGTAATCCACTGTGACTAAATGACACATGTTGCTGTTTGGGTTTTAACTATGATCTTGAGAAGCCTGGAGCAAAGGAAGTAGCTTTGGCAGTTAGTTACTGTGTTGTTCTTTACCAGGGTAGGCAGTTACTGTGTTGTTCTTTACCAGGGTAGGCTGTTACTGTGGTGTTCTTTACCAGGGTAGGCAGTTACTGTGGTGTTCTTTACCAGGGTAGGCAGTTACTGTGGTGTTCTTTACCAGGGTAGGCAGTTACTGTGGTGTTCTTTACCAGGGTAGGCAGTTACTGTGGTGTTCTTTACCAGGGTAGGCAGTTACTGTGGTGTTCTTTACCAGGGTAGGCAGTTACTGTGGTGTTCTTTACCAGGGTAGGCAGTTACTGTGGTGTTCTTTACCAGGGTAGGCAGTTACTGTAGTGTTCTTTACCAGGGTAGACAGTTACTGTGGTGTTCTTTACCAGGGTAGGCAGTTACTGTGTTGTTCTTTACCAGGGTAGGCAGTTACTGTGGTGTTCTTTACCAGGGTAGACAGTTACTGTGGTGTTCTTTACCAGGGTAGACAGTTACTGTGGTGTTCTTTACCAGGGTAGGCAGTTACTGTGGTGTTCTTTACCAGGGTAGACAGTTACTGTATTGTTCTTTACCAGGGTAGGCAGTTACTGTGGTGTTCTTTACCAGGGTAGGTAGTTACTGTAGTGTTCTTTACCAGGGTAGGTAGTTACTGTGGTGTTCTTTACCAGGGTAGGTAGTTACTGTGGTGTTCTTTACCAGGGTAGGCAGTTACTGTGTTGTTCTTTACCAGGGTAGACAGTTACTGTGGTGTTCTTTACCAGGGTAGACAGTTACTGTGTTGTTCTTTACCAGGGTAGGCAGTTACTGTGGTGTTCTTTACCAGGGTAGGCAGTTACTGTGGTGTTCTTTACCAGGGTAGGTAGTTACTGTGGTGTTCTTTACCAGGGTATGCAGTTACTGTGGTGTTCTTTACCAGGGTACGCAGTTACTGTGGTGATCTTTCACTCTCCAAACGGACTAATGGGAACCATGTCCAAACCCCTTATTCCAAGTATTCCCTATCAGTAGAGAAACCTTGGGTAAAGCTCCATTTCTGACAAGGAAGAGGTATTGGACAACATACCTGTGGACAGAGTGGAGCGGGGGGTGGGGTAGGGTGTAGCTTATCTAAGGTCAGTTTTGCATTCAACCCTCAAATGATTAAGGTAAGCATGTAGCTAATCTTAGATCTGTGCCAAAAGGCAACTTTTAGCCAGAGTGGAGGAAATACAGTAGGAAACACTTCTTCATACTTGTCATCACATTTTCAATGGCATTTTTGCCCCAACCCATTAATTTCCTATCCTGATGGCAACTGTTAGCTACAATGACTGGCCTCAAGAGCAGGTGGGGAATGACGGTGCAGCGGAGCGGGATGCATCCTCAGCAGACAGGTCACTGGTGAGGTATCAATGGGAAGAAGGGTGAAGGGGATTCTCAACTCAAACCTCCGAAACCCTTCTCCACTAGCAACCTGTTGCCCTGATGATGCCTGAAGGGCGTTCACTCGATCCTCAGTACAAGGAAAGAGAAACATTAGAAGGGGATAGCAGCAACACATGAAAGTCCACTGAGTTCAGTTCTAAAAGGTAGTCTTTCCATTGACCTATACAAAGATGGTGGGCAACTACAACTGTGTATGTTCCATTTGGTCTGGCGGGGCGGAAACAGAGAGGAATCCTCTTGGCGCGGGCCGTCACAGACAGCCGTCTGCGCAGGGCTGTGTTTGCTTTGGCCTGGCTGCTGTGAAACTATCGGTCATTACATGTCAAAAAGCAAAACACACGCCTCCTCGCATCAGCAATTTGGGCAGTACATGCTTGTGCCAGTTGTTCAAACCGCAGGGGCCCCCAGACAAGGGTCTTCCTGTAATTAGGAACAGGCCGGACCCTGGGATGGCGCCTTAGCAGACACACACACACGGATCAATGTCAAAGTTATCAAAGGGTTCAGGTGTTCCTAAATGAGCTAATCTGCTCTCCATTATCAGGCAAATGGACTATGATGTCTGACAAAACATCAGGGAGAGAGGAAATCCCAAATGAGTGGAAATCAAAATGTCTTTTTCCGAATGTTTGAAATGGTATTGGAATGAATGGAGCTTTTCTATTTTGGCCAGCAGTGACCAAAATACAAGTAGAGGGAAAATTAGGACATATTCACGTCAAGTTTGAAGTTAGGCAGTCCCAGGTAGAAACATAGACTTTTCTTTATCGTAACGCCAACTTTAATTATTTTTGTTTTCATCCAATGCATCACACATTTTAATAGCCGCATTTAAAGTGTCTCGAATAATTAAAAAAATAAACCGCGGACAGTGTCTCAGCACATTAAATACATTAAATCGAAGTCAACGAGAATGGAAAATAAACCTGCTCCTAATTTAAACTCCAACTTCTTACAAATACTGTTCCAAAATAGCATCATAAATAATTCAAAGCACAAACAATATATACAAAACAACAAATCGTAACTAAAACATTTACAGCAAACTGCATTGAAGGTCTGACTACTTCGCTAATCTGTAAATTCAACACTCAACTAAATCTTAATAAATGTTTATCTATTGAGGATTTGAAGACAGACACACTAAATACTGGCCGAGCCAGCCATTTTGGTAGATGCTAGAGATGGAGCTGGGGTACAGTTGGGTGTATTTTTAGGACAAACGAATAAACTCGTCTGGGCGGGCAGACAGTGGTGTCCGCAGCTACAGGGCAGAGTGTTTTGACAGGCTGTCAACCCCCTCACAGCCACTGGACACACACACACACACACACACACACACACACACACACACACACACACACACACACACACACACACACACACACACACACACACACACACACACACACACACACACACACACACACACACACACACAGCCAAGTTAGTTCATAGCCATAGGTGAAAGAACATTCATTGTGTCACTTAAATCCTTAGATCTGGTTTGGAGCAGACCAGCAAGCTTTTCTTGCTGTTGCAGAGCTGTAGAAGGCTTTTTGTTTGAGGTACACATTGTAAATGTATTTAGATCTACAAAATGAAGCAGTGGTGTCACTCTGAATACGATATGGACACGCCAACAGTCGTTTGTCATTTTTCACATTCTTAAAACTTTGCGTCTCAGTCTAAGAAAACTGATTTTTCAAACCATCCTTTATGCGACTGTCAAGGGACAGACTGATCCAATCGGCTCAGAGTTGCGGCGTCTGATTACTATGCTTGGATGCATTGATCAGGGGGTCTCAGTGCAGCAGCAGTTGGCTGATCATGCCTGGCAGGCCACAGTGATAGTGTGGCCCCAAGAATGTTAATGCCTGCCATTGTGATGGTAAATATGAAGGAAGGACAATTAAGGCCTTCACTATTCACCCCGTTCCGAGGCCTTTGGCTTTAGAAAGCAGATTGAGAAAAGCCAACTTTACACACACGCCCACCGCATACGCACACACACACAGAAGCATGCAAACACACACACCTCACTCTTACCACGTCTCTTTCTGTCATATCTGAAAGGCTGTCAGATTTGAGTCTTTCCCCTTTTCTCTGCATGGCCCTGGTGCTGCCATAGCTAAAGCCTCTGGGTGCTAATATTTGGACACTAGCAGCCTGGGAGCAGTCTCTTTGTGCGGCATTTTTTATTATTATTGGGCCCTGTGAAAGGACGAGGGTTTTTTCAGTCAAATCCAGTCCCAGTGAATGATTTGGTCTACCTCCATCCATGTCCGTTTGGCTAAATTCAGCTGGCTCTACCGGACCATACGACTGGGGTGGAAGTTGGAACAGAGGGGTAGATTGTTCTGCTATGGAGCTAAGGATCTAGGGAAATGGTTATTGGGTGATTTGAGGGTGCAGATTTCTATGCTTCAAATTGAAGCTGGATCTGTACGTTTGGCCAAAAAAAGCCCCAAAAAAGTCCCTCACGACCAGCTCCATGCTACCACCCGAAACCAAATCCTTAAGGTTATTGAGTGTAAACACAGCCGCAGAATGAAAAAGCCAGTCCCTGAGGATGATGGGAGAGAAAAGAGATGGAGGCAAACTTAATGCTCTGAAGAGAGAGCGAAGGAGAAAGAGAGCGAGAGCAAAGGAGAAAGAGAGAGCAAGAGTGTGTGAGGGGCCTTGTTTGGACGCGGCCCACAAATTCCCTGCATGTCATCATTGCAACGCAAAAGCAAATCCCTAACACCCCCATCCCACTAAGCTTTTACTATGGAAAACTTAAACTGGGCCTGCTCAATTGGGTCCATCTGTTTACTCTCTGCATGTCGCCTCTCAATAGCCCTGAGATATCCCGAAGAAAAACATAGGACAGAACGCTAACAAAAACAGTAATAGCTCAACAGAAGTCATCCAGGCACAACTGTCCGATAGTGATTTACAACGTGACTCAAGAATTATTAAAGTGAGATAGATTAGCCGACAGACTGTGTCAGTTTGACATGAATTAGCTCACGGATAACGACAAGTACGCCCATATCCATGGCCATTCAACTACATATACTGACACGCATAACACAGCAAAGTCTCACACCATGGACTATCCCGTGGCTTCCACAGCTGCTCAAGTCTTCCATAAATCATTGGGTTTTCAACGATAGCGTAGAGGGGGCTACCATACGACACAGGCGCGGCTCTTAAAGGCCTTAAGTATTCCTAAAACACAGACACAGAGGGAAACCAGTGGAGGGGACAAAGTCAACTGAAATGCTGAAGTGCCTTTAATTCCATCATAGGGCTGTCACAGGTTTAATAGTGAGGAACCTTGTGGGTTCTATAAAACGTTTCACTCGTCCCCCAGAGTTTTTAGGGATCCCTGGTGATTTTGGAGATAGCGGAAAAATTGCGAGATCTGTCATCTGTGGCCCTGCTACTTCAGTGTCACTGTGTCACTGGTGATAGTACACACACACACGCAAGCATGCACGCAGACACCCGCACAGGGACACCCGCACCGTCAAAACACACACCATCTCTATGGTCCTAGACGGGTCCTTGCTGGGTGGAGCTGGCCTGAGTCGAGAGAGGATGGGTTATCTAGTGAGGTGCAGCTGGCCTCTGTGCCATTCTATAGGGGCATTCTTGTTCTTCAAAGAAAGCGAGTCCTGATGAGGTGCCTGCACTGGAGGCTCTACAGTTGCACTTCAATATAAATAATTCCATTCAAACAAACGTGTGAGTGAATGTCACCATATTCCATACATAGTGCAGTACTTTTGACCAGAGCACAAGGAGACGGCGAAGTCACCTTACATTATCGGTGTCCTAGATTTCTTCTTTTTAATACCTTTTTATTTTACATGAACTGATATGTAGCCCCTCCAAGTACTGTTAACGTTTCATGACTACGACTGATCAAAGTAACCCAAAAGGCTATGTTAATCCAACATTTTTGGGGGGTTCAATTTCAGATAAGTTTACTTTCGGTGAAGGTTCTCAGGACACAAAAGACATACAAATTGTGAAGATAATCTTTAATTCTACTCTCTTAAACGTTCATATTTCATTCGTATAGAAAACTTCTCCATCTGTCTCTCTGCTGTACGTCTGTAGTATGCCAAAATATGAACCTCTCCCTTCTGAGCAAAACACTGAGGAGAACGTGTTGCTTATCGCTTGGCACAAACTGCGGGAGGAATGTGAGGCGCACCTGTTGAGGGGTGAATCCAAAGTGTCGATGACAAGCGGTCAAGTGAGTGTGAGAGTGAGGGGAAGTACTGTTCCCTGCAGACGCTGGCAAAAGCAAAGGAAATGGCAGGTGTCGGAAAGGCACAGAGTTATCTATGCTCTAACATTCTTACAGCTGTGTTGTTGATAGCGACAGGAAATCGCCAGGAGACGGGCCAGGGTGATGGTGTTTGCCGTGTCATCTCGTAAGGTGTGCCTAAGCCCCTTACTATAGCAGCTCATGTCCCTCCTCTGAAAAGATCCGATTTGAATCTTCCTTTTTCATCCACGTCAACAAGGCTAAAATGTATGTGTGGTTTGGGCCTGGGCCAACCAAGCATCTTGTCAAACTTAAGACGTCTGTTTCAAGATGTTTAAGGGATGGTCCAAGGCACCTGTCTTGTCAATCGTCCAAGTAAAGCTCAAACTCACTGACACTGACAAATGCTATCGCATTAAGTCAGCCATTGCTCAACGTCTTTCTTGAATGAGGTGAATTGTGGAGTCAGAAACTGTAGAACAAGAAGTGGTGTCTATATCATCATGACCCTCAGGCATTACAAACAGACACATAGACAGAGGGGAGGGTGGGGGATAGAGGGAGGGGGGAAAGAGAGAGAACATGGAAAAGAGAGAATATGGGAAAGAAAGAGGAGAGGGGAGGAGGCAAAGAGAAAGAAAGTGTTAGTGAGAGATCAAGCGAGAACGACAGAGCAACAGTGACAGAGGGAAAGCGAGTCAGCGAAAGAGAGGTGTTTGCTGCTAGTGCAGGGTCGTTCCATGTCATTTCAGAAATCCAAAGCAGGTCAATAGTACCTATTGCATTGCATTTTCGCTCTTCATATCCAAATCATCTACAGTTGAAGTCAGAAGTTTACATACACCTTAGCAAAATACACTGCTCAAAAAAATAAAGGGAACACTTAAACAACACAATGTAACTCCAAGTCAATCACACTTCTGTGAAATCAAACTGTCCACTTAGGAAGCAACACTGATTGACAATAAATTTCACATACTGTTGTGCAAATGGAATAGACAAAAGGTGGAAATTATAGGCAATTCGCAAGACACCCCCCAAAACAGGAGTGATTCTGCAGGTGGTGACCACAGACCACTTCTCAGTTCCTATGCTTCCTGGCTGATGTTTTGGTCACTTTTGAATGCTGGCGGTGCTCTCACTCTAGTGGTAACATGAGACGGAGTCTACAACCCACACAAGTGGCTCAGGTAGTGCAGTTCATCCAGGATGGCACATCAATGCGAACTGTGGCAAAAAGGTTTGCTGTGTCTGTCAGCGTAGTGTCCAGAGCATGCAGGCGCTACCAGGAGACAGGCCAGTACATCAGGAGACGTGGATGAGGCCGTAGGAGGGCAACAACCCAGCAGCATGACCGGTACCTCCGCCTTTGTGCAAGGAGGTGCACTGCCAGCGCCCTGCAAAATGACCTCCAGCATGCCACAAATGTGCATGTGTCTGCTCAAACGGTCAGAAACAGACTCCATGAGGGTGGTATGAGGGCCCGACGTCCACAGGTGGGGGTTGTGCTTACAGCCCAACACCGTGCAGGACGTTTGGCATTTGCCAGAGAACACCAAGATTGGCAAATTCGCCACTGGCGCCCTGTGCTCTTCACAGATGAAAGCAGGTTCACACTGAGCACATGAGCACATGTGACAGACGTGACAGAGTCTGGAGATGCCGTGGAGAACGTTCTGCTGCCTGCAACATCCTCCAGCATGACCGCTTTGGCGATGGGTTAGTCATGGTGTGGGGTGGAATTTCTTTGTGGGGCCGCACAGCCCTCCATGTGCTCTCCAGAGGTAGCCTGACTGCCATTAGGTACCGAGATGAGATCCTCAGACCCCTTGTGAGACCATATGCTGACACATGCACATTTGTGGCCTGCTGGAGGTCATTTTGCAGGGCTCTGGCAGTGCACCTCCTTGCACAAAGGCGGAGGTACCGATCCTGCTGCTGGATTGTTGCCCTACTACGGCCTCCTCCACGTCTCCTGATGTACTGGCCTGTCTCCTGGTAGCGCCTGCATGCTCTGGACACTACGCTGACAGACACAGCAAACCTTTTTGCCACAGTTCGCATTGATGTGCCATCCTGGATGAACTGCACTACCTGAGCCACTTGTGTGGGTTGTAGACTCCGTCTCATGCTACCACTAGAGTGAGAGCACCGCCAGCATTCAAAAGTGACCAAAACATCAGCCAGGAAGCATAGGAACTGAGAAGTGGTCTGTGGTCACCACCTGCAGAATCACTCCTGTTTTGGGGGGTGTCTTGCTAATTGCCTATAATTTCCACCTTTTGTCTATTCCATTTGCACAACAGCATGTGAAATTTATTGTCAATCAGTGTTGCTTCCTAAGTGGACAGTTTGATTTCACAGAAGTGTGATTGACTTGGAGTTACATTGTGTTGTTTAAGTGTTCCCTTTATTTTTTTGAGCAGTGTACATTTCAACTCAGTTTTTCACCATTCCTAAAAACGCCCTCTCTTAGGTCAGTTAGGATCACCACTTAATTTTAAGAATGTGAAATGTCAGAATAATATGAGAGAACAATTTATTTCAGCTTTTATTTCTTTCAACACATTCCCAGTGGATCAGAAGTTTACATACACTCAATTAGTATATGGTAGCATTGCCTTTAAATTGTTTAACTTTGTTCAAACGTATCGGGTAGCCTTCCACAAGCTTCCCACAATAAGTTGGTTGAATTTTGGCCCATTCCTCCTGACAGAGCTGGTGTAACTGAGTCAGGTTTGTAGGCCTCCTTGCTCGTACACGCTTTTTCAATTCTGCCCACAAATGTTCTATGGGATTGAGGTCAGGGCTTTGTGATGGCCACTCCAATACCTTGACTTTGTTGTCCTTAAGCCATTTTGCCACAACTTTGAAAGTATGCTTGGGGTCATTGTCCATTTGGAAGACACATTAGTGACCAAGGTTTAACGTCTTGAGATGTTGCTTCAATAAATCCACATACTTTTCCTACCCCATGATGCCATCTATTTTGTGAAGTGCACCAGTCCCTCCTGCAGCAAAGCACCCCCAAAACATGATGCTGCCACCCCTGTGCTTCACGGTTGGGATGGTGTTCTTTGGCTTGCAAGCTCCCCCCTTTTTCCTCCAAACATAACGATGGTCATTATGGCCAAACAGTTCTATTTTTGTTTTATCAGACCAGAGGACATTTCTCCAAAAAGTGGCTTCTTCCTTGCTGAGCAGCCTTTCAGGCTATGTCGATATAAGACTAATTTTACTGTGGATATAGATACTTTTGTACCTGTTTCCTCCAGCATCTTCACAAGGTCTTTCGCTGTTGTTCTGGGATTGATTTGCACTTTTCGCACCAAAGTACATTCATCTCTAGGAGACAGAACTCGTCTCCTTCCTGAGCGGTATGACGGCTGCATGGTCCTATGGTGTTTATACTTGCATACTATTGTTTGTACAGATGAACGTGGTACCTTCAGGCGTTTGGAAATTACTCCCAAGGATGAACCAGACTTGAGGTCTACAATTTTTTTTATGAAGTCTTGGCTGATTTCTTTTGATTTTCCCATGAGGCACTGAGTTTGAAGGTAGGCCTTGAAAAACATCCACATGTACACCTCCAAGTGACTCAAATGATGTCAATTAGCCCATCAGAAGCTCCTTAAGCCATGACATAATTTTCTGGAATTTTCCAAGCTGTTTATAGGCACGGTCAACTTAGTGTATGTAAACTTCTGACCCACTGGAATTGTGATACAGTGAATTATAAGTGAAATAATCTGTCTGTAAACAATTGTTGGAAAATTACTTGTGTCATGCACAAAGTAGATGTCCTAACCGACTTGCCAAAACAATAGTTCGTTAACAAGACATTTGTGGAGTGGTTGAAAAACTAGTTTTAATGACTCCAACCTAAGTGTATGTAAACATGACTTCACTTGTATAAGTAACATCATTGAGTTACACAATCATTTTTCGATACTTTGGAATGATTTGAATATGAAGCTTGAAAATACTAATATAGGTATTTGCGTCGACATGCATTGGATTTGTGCCACAAATGCTAAAAAGTTTGCATTTGACACAGTGAAGGACAAAACCAAAGCATGGGTTGCTGTCATAACTTGTCCAGAGACTGCTTACACAGTAAGCAAACCAATATATAATTTTGTAATAGTGGTCAGAATCTGGTAAGAAGGACGTAGGATGGGACCTAAACATAACTTCAATGACAACTGTATCTGAACAGGGGGAAGAAAACATCACCAACTTCACTGAGAACACATTACAACGGATGAGAAACAACACCCGAGCTGCAGCTCCATACTCCTTTGTAAGACAGAGAACTGATACTATATACTCGTTGTGGGATTGGTGTGGGCGGTCCGTCGTTGACTTTTGACTATTTCTTTGGATTCCTCATGTCCCTACTCATTGTTAGAAAACTGTTTGGTCCAAATCGAATATTAGGGACTATAGTTATTGAATATTACATGAATCCTATAAATTAAAATGCAATCAATTAGCTCAAAGAGATCTTATCTGTTTCTAACAGAAACAATATCAGAACAATCTGAGATGGTGGGTTTCGAGGTGGAACGACCCTGTAGAGACCTCCCCTCTTCCTCTGCCACAACTGGGGCCTGGGAGGCCTGGTGTCATTTAGCAGGACTCTGATATGTTCTCGGGTGTCAGGAACATAATTCCAGTGTGATGATGTACTGGGAACCCCACGGCTGAGCTAGGCATAAGGTTACCAAGCTGTCCAGAGAGCACCATCACTCCCTTTACTCCAGAACTGCAGGGACTGGATGAAAGCACCAGTGTGTGTGTGTGTGTGTGTGTGTGTGTGTGTGTGTGTGTGTGTGTGTGTGTGTGTGTGTGTGTGTGTGGGGATGCACCAAGGGAGGAGTGCCTTACACATGTCATACCGCAAAATGCATTTTAGACACTTTACCTTAAACAGAATCAAACAGATATTCAGAACAATTTTGATGTATTACAAATACAATGCTGAGACACAAATACCTGCTATAATATAACTTTGCTGACAACACCACCACAAATACTTCAGATTTTAGTGTGAATTGTTGAATCGCTCCTCCGTACAGCGACAAGGTTTCACCGTCACCTGCAGATACTTAGGGGGCAAGCGAGGGTGACATAACACAAACAGTGGGCTAATTGGGCCCAATTAAGTCATTCCGCAACACAACCCAGAATCTGTCAGTCCGACAGTCTAGATCCCCTCTGGCCCTCCGATGAGAAACACAGAGTTGGGTTACGGCATAGACACATTGAAATTCTTCCCAACAACTACCACCCTTAGTAACAGCAATGTTAGGAGATACTGTACATTCTGTTGAGTGATGAATGACAGCATGATACAGTAGGGTTTATCACTGCTGGGGGGGTGAATGTTCCTACAACGTTTGCTAATTTTCCAATGGAGCCCTTACTAACTTTCTGGGAATGAAGAGGTGATCAGACATGTTTTGCTGGGTTTAAAGGAGGGTGGAGGGTAAGATGAGCGCTTACCTCGCCAGACATGTCCGGAGCCAGAGAGATGAGCGGCCACAGAGAGGAGTAGATACCGAAGAACACCACCCACAGGCTGATGCTGCCCCAGATGGCAATGTGACTGAACTGGAGGAGACAGAGAATGTTACTTCCTTTTGTCTTTACATAAATACAGTGTTGGCAGTGAGAGTTCCAACAGTAAATACAGAGTACTAACCCTCTTATTGTAGAGTAATTAAACAATGACTAAGTTATTCTGCTAGTAGCTCTGCTGAAAAGCCTATGTCATGTGAATGGTGGCCAGGAGTGGCAGGAGGAAGAGGAAAAGCTGGATGGAGCATTATTATAGACCTTTTAAGATCTGCCTTTGTTACAAGTGTCTGTGGTACCATAAGAGAATGACGATGAAAAGACAAGATATTGTAGTGAGAGGAGAGCCTACCATAGTCCACGACGAGGTCTCCAGGCCAGCTTTAAGGCACACGGTGATGACTACAAACTAGGAAACAGAACATCAATGTTAAATGCTAAACCAACATCTTCCTCGCCATTGAGAATAAGTCAAAATCAAAGTCAGAAGTTTGACAGGAAAAGGCACTGACAGATAGCATTTTATATATGACAGCCAAAGGTGTATTCCTTAGTTTAGAACTTGAAATACTGTTTGACTCACACATATTTGATCAAAACACAGTAATGACACTCAAGACGGTCAAAAATAAATAAAGAAATTCAAAACAAACTGATAAATAATCTCACAGCAAGACGCTGAGGCTAACACAAGGTTACGGATAGAAAGACAAAGATGTCTTCATTCTCAAAGCTAAAAAAGCAGAAATACAACACTGGTTATCAGTCAGGGGAGGGCTGAACTGACTGTGTGCTCATCCAAAAAAGACTCAGGTGGTGTCCCAAATAGCACCCTATTCCCTTCATAGTGCACCACACACACACACACAGGGAAAAGGGTGCCATTTGAGACACATACTTACTGTATAAACCATGTTGCCTAAGAGGAGATAGTCCGGGGTCTTTCCGTTGCCAAAGACCGTATCTGTGAAAAGGATGAACATGAAAAGCTTTTAGACGTATGGTCATATCCCTCTTTGCTAGTTCCACTAGACCAGAAGAAATGTGAAATCTCAGCTATGGAGAAAACTACCAAAGAGCAGACAGACTGTCTGCATTTATTTTATTTCACCTTTATTTAACCAGGTACGCCAGTTTTACAACTGCGACCTGACCAAGATAAAGCAAAGCAGTGCGACACAAACACAGAGTTACACATGGGATAAACAAACGCACAGTCAATAACACAATAGAAAAATATATATACAGTGTGTGCAAATGTAGTAAGATTAGGGAGGTAAGGCAATAAATAGGCCATAGTGGCAAAATAATTACAATTTAGAAATTAAACACTGGAGTGATAGATGTGCAAGTAGAGATACTGCTTTGGTGATGACCAGTGAAATATACCT
This sequence comes from Salvelinus fontinalis, assembly GCF_029448725.1. NCBI lineage: Eukaryota > Metazoa > Chordata > Actinopteri > Salmoniformes > Salmonidae > Salvelinus > Salvelinus fontinalis. Next base: position 55,955,827 of record NC_074670.1, on the reverse strand, counting down.
GCTGGAGCGAGTGCTACGGGTGGGTGCTGCTATGATGACCAGGGAGCTGAGGATAAGGCGGCATCTCAGACGGCACCCTATTCCGTCTATAGCATACTACTTTTGACCAGAGCCATATGGACCCTGGTCAAAAGCAGTGCACTATAAATGGAATAGGATGCCATTTGGGATGCAACCTGTGAGTACTGTATGTGCAGGCGAGCATAATTCCCCATTAGAGACACAACACTAGACATAATGCACCATTAGACATGCAACACCGGACATAACGTCCCATTAGAGCAGTGAGATGTAACACTGGACATAACGTCCCATTAGAGCAGTGAGATGTAACACTGGACATAACGTTCCATTAGAGCAGTGAGATGTAACACTGGGCATAACGTCCCATTAGAGCAGCGAGATGTAACACTGGACATAATGGCCCATTAGAGCAGTGAGATGTAACACTGGACATAACGGCCCATTAGAGCAGTGAGATGTAACACTGGACATAATGGCCCATTAGAGCAGTGAGATGTAACACTGGACATAATGGCCCATTAGAGCAGCGAGATGTAACACTGGACATAACGTCCCATTAGAGCAGCGAGATGTAACACTGGACATAACGGCCCATTAGAGCAGCGAGATGTAACACTGGACATAACGTCCCATTAGAGCAGCGAGATGTAACACTGGACATAACGGCCCATTAGAGCAGTGAGATGTAACACTGGACATAACGTCCCATTAGAGCAGTGAGATGTAACACTGGACATAATGTCCCATTAGAGCAGTGAGATGTAACACTGGACATAACGTCCCATTAGAGCAGTGAGATGTAACACTGGACATAACGTCCCATTAGAGCAGTGAGATGTAACACTGGGCATAACGGCCCATTAGAGCAGTGAGATGTAACACTGGGCATAACGGCCCATTAGAGCAGTGAGATGTAACACTGGACATAATGGCCCATTAGAGCAGTGAGATGTAACACTGGACATAATGGCCCATTAGAGCAGTGAGATGTAACACTGGACATAACGTCCCATTAGAGCAGTGAGATGTAACACTGGACATAACGTCCCATTAGAGCAGTGAGATGTAACACTGGACATAATGGCCCATTAGAGCAGTGAGATGTAACACTGGACATATCTCGCTGCTCTAATGGGACGTTATGTCCAGTGTTACATCTCGCTGCTCTAATGGGACGTTGTAACACTGGACATAATGGCCCATTAGAGCAGTGAGATGTAACACTGGACATAACGTCCCATTAGAGCAGTGAGATGTAACACTGGACATAATGTCCCATTAGAGCAGTGAGATGTAACACTGGACATAACGTCCCATTAGAGCAGTGAGATGTAACACTGGACATAACGTCCCATTAGAGCAGTGAGATGTAACACTGGACATAATGTCCCATTAGAGCAGTGAGATGTAACACTGGACATAACGTCCCATTAGAGCAGTGAGATGTAACACTGGACATAACGTCCCATTAGAGCAGTGAGATGTAACACTGGACATAACGGCCCATTAGAGCAGCGAGATGTAACACTGGACATAATGGCCCATTAGAGCAGGGAGATGTAACACTGGACATAACGTCCCATTAGAGCAGTGAGATGTAACACTGGACATAACGTCCCATTAGAGCAGTGAGATGTAACACTGGACATAATGGCCCATTAGAGAAGTGAGATGTGTGTGGACATGTTTAACTATTCTTGTGGGGACATGAAGTAAATAAACAAACATTTGACCAACTGGGGACAGTTCGTCCCAACAAGGTCAAATGCTATTTCTAGGGGGTTTAGGGTTAAGGTTAGAATTAGTGTTAAAATTACATTAGGAGCTAGGCTTAGGGTAAGAGTGCGGATTAGGTTTAGGGAAAATAGGACTTTGAATGGGACTGACTTGTGTGTCCCCACAAGGTGAGCTGTACAAGACTGTGTGTGCGTGTGTGTGTGTCCATTGCATATGCTTAATGGAGCAACCTGATGGAGGAATCAAGAAGCAGTCTGGACTATGGTTGACGTGACCAGTTAAGCCAGGTTATTATTGAAAACAAAAACAAGAATTAGTCCAGTAATCTTTGACAAATTAAGTATTCAAATCAAAGCAAACTGCTACTCAAATACCGGTAAAGGCATGGGTCAACTTTTGTTCAGTTTAAAAAAAATGTTGCCTCATTGATTGTACTAGAAACATTTACTTTAACACCCCCTAATTTCTGAGCATCCTCCAAATTCAACACATGGGCGTGCTTGGGGAGAGTGTTAGGGCGGGAGAGAAGAAGAACGAGAGAGGGAGAAAGAGAAGAAGAAAGAGGGAGAGCGAGAGACTGGCTCCTTTTTGCTTTCGGCTAGTCACATGCCTATGTGTGCTTCGAAGCCTTGCTGACAGCCTGTCAGTCAGACTGAAGGGGCTTCACTCTTCGCTTTATTTGGAGAGCAGGCCCAAGCCTGTGTGGTCCTCTGGCTCCACTAGCCAAGACTCCATCGACTCAAAGATACCCATTCTCTCAACCCTGAACCTTACCACAGTCTGAGAATTGTAACTATTTGGCCATATAGTGAAGTGTGAGCGGAACAAGGGAACTTGAACGTGTGTGTGTGTCTATGTTTGAGTGTGTGTGTGCGTGCCAAGCATGCCAATGTTTATAATTCATGAGGTTGTGGGTAAAAAAGAAAAGTAATCAAGATAAGGTATGTGTTAACTGGCCTCATTCCACCCAGAGCATGTAGATACTAGAAATCCAGGCTCAGTCACAAAGAGCAAGGTGCCAGATGAGTCTCTGGGGGGGTTAGGATCTCTAGGAGGTCAGGGTTAGAGTTCCTGGGAGGTCAGGGTCCCTGGGAGGTCAGGGTTAGAGTCCCTGGGAGGTCAGGGTCCCTGGGAGGTCAGGGTTAGAGTTCCTGGGAGGTCAGGGTCCCTGGGAGGTCAGGGTTAGAGTCCCTGGGAGGTCAGGGTTAGAGTCCCTGGGAGGTCAGGGTTAGAGTCCCTGGGAGGTCAGGGTTAGAGTCCCTGGGAGGTCAGGGTTAGAGTCCCTGGGAGGTGCTTACCGTGCTGGAAGGCTGTGAGGGGGACCCAGAAGAGGATGACCGAGTGGAAGAGGCCATTCAGACAATGGGCCCAGAAGACCTGCAAGGAGTGGGGAGAGAGGGATGGAGGAGAGAGGGGGTTGGGTAGGTTGGGGGGGTTCCAGGGAGAAAAGGAGAGGAAAAAGCATGAGAAACCCGTTGGCCGACCCAACCCGCCTAGCGACCCACTGACCTTGGCTCTTTGTCCCGGCTCAGCAGTTGGCTAAGTGGCGGTTTTGTAGGGCCTCCTCTCTGAATGGCCACCCCGCTGACACACACTTTGTATATCCTCCTGTGTGTAGGACTGGAGAAGAGGGTGCAGGGATGTGTGTAGGTTTGGTGTGTGTGCACGTCGGGTGGACTATGTGGGGGGAGGGGGGATCCCTATACTTTCCTGTAGACCCCCCCACATTTCAACAGTCTTTCACATGCAAATTTAAGATCGGGAGAAAAATAAATGAAGAGGGCACTGAACAAGCAGAAATCAATCTAAAAACACGGAGAAGTTGACATGTTTGACGTGGATTAACTTGTTTTTACGGTAATTAGTAAGAAGCTGGAAAAGGGGCACACAGTAGTTTGTGTGTTTCCACACAGGCGACTCTACAGTATGTGTGTGTTGTTGGTGTGTGTTTGTAGATTTTGGATGAGCCGTTTAAATCAATAGTCCCTCTCCCAAACCACAGTGTTTCAAATGTACATTATGCTCGGATGTCGCCAAACACAACACTAAAGGGTGATGTAGCATGAAATGGCCGTGAAATCAACTCTGCCAAAAAAGTCTGTATTCATGCCCCCTCGTTCACATACCCTGCTCCACTAGGAAAAGTTTAAATAGATTTTAATAAAACGGGGGGGGGGACGACGACACTTCACTCAATATTCACTTTAGTGCAGATTCCCTAATGGTGGATCCGTGTCATGTGTAGTTAAGACGGCAATTGGGATTCTGTGGTCGGAAGTTACGTCTGGGGCTGCGGGGCAAAGTCTGGGGCTGCGGATTATTTGTAGTACAAATGTGAAAATGTCTCAGTATTTCTGCAAAAGTTAAATAAAATTAAAAGCAGGCTACATACAAGAAACAGATGAGGAAACAAAGTGTTGTAGTCCACAGGTGGGGAGGGGAACAGGAGGAGAGGAGGAACAGGAGGAGTGTGTCTTGTTCTGGGCTCTATGTCATACCTTGGCCTCTCTGGCATGACCTTCTCACCTTTACAGAACAAGAGCCCTTAGTAACACCCCTATCCCCCTTACTTCACCTCCCACCCTGCCAACAGGCCCCCACGCTGGGGTAGGAGCACCCCCCTCTCTATGTGGTTCAATGTGTGACAGATGATCTCCAATGCTACAACTACACCTTTAAACCCAATTAGCCTCCCACTGGCAAGTCGCATACAACTTTCCCTTCTGTCCCTAACTCCACCCCTACCCCCAAACCCACCTCATCAAGGGCCCAACACAACAGTGTGGAACAACAACCTCACCTCACCCTCCAACACAACAGTGTGGAACAACAACCCCACCCTACTCTGCCCAGCACAAGTGTGGAACAACACCTCCTCACATCACCCACCTCACTCACCGCACAACACAGTGTGGAACAACACCTTCTCACATCACCCACCTCACTTTGCCCAGCACAACAGTGTGGAACAACACCTTCTCACATCACCCACCTCACTCTGCCCAGCACAACAGTGTGGAACAACACCTCCTCACATCACCCACCTCACTCTGCCCAGCACAAAAGTGTGGAACAACAACACCTCCTCACTCTGCCCAGCACAACACAGTGTGGAACAACAACACCTCCTCACATCACCCTCCTCACTCTGCCCAGCGCAACAGTGTGGAACAACACCTCCTCACATTACCCACCTCACTCTGCCCAGCACAACACAGTGTGGAACAACAACACCTCCTCACATCACCCACCTCACTCTGCCCAGCACAACAGTGTGGAACAACAACACCTCCTCATTCTGCCCAGCACAACAGCGTGGAACAACACCTCCTCACAACACCCACCTCACTCTGCCCAGCACAACACAGTGTGGAACAACAACACCTCCTCACTCTGCCCAGCACAACACAGTGTGGAACAACACCTCCTCACTCTGCCCAGCACAACACAGTGTGGAACAACAACACCTCCTCACTCTGCCCAGCACAACACAGTGTGGAACAACAACACCTCCTCACTCTGCCCACTTGGAAAAACATACTTCCCAAGTGCCCAGCAACCTAACGAATACTAATGAAATCAATAAAGTTTTTTTATTTTATTTAACTAGGCAAGTAAGTTAAGAACAAATTCTTATTTACAATGACAGCCTATCGGGGAACAGTGGGTTAACTGCCTTGTTCAGGGGCAGAACGACAGATTTTTACCTTTTCAGCTTGGGGATTTGATCCAGCAACCTTTCGGTTACTGGCCCAACGCTCTAATCACTAGGCTACCTGCCGCCCCGAATGTTCATAATCATTTGTCACAGTGAAGCCTCACTCCCCTCCCCCCACTTCTACCCCCCTCCGCTGTATCCTGGTGAGTTTCGAAGAACACCAGTGTGAATGCCTGCCTGTCCTAGTTCGTGCCCAGGCTAAAAGATTCAGGCCCATTGTGCAGCACCTAATTGCTTAAAAAAGCATGAATGCATGTACTTTATATCGAGCCAAATATTTCCAGTCCTCACCCCTTCCTCTTTAATGCTGTTGCACAGAGCGAGGGGGGGGGGGGGGACGAGCCAGTGTAATTACTGGTGGCCACATCAGGGGACTGAGGTTTATTAGAGTGACTAAATTGAGGATAGAGGGCGCTATTTTCACTTTGGGGAAAAATCGGGCCCAATTTAAACGGCCTCGTACTCTATTCTTGCTCGTACAATATGCATATTATTATTACTATTGGATAGAAAACACTCTCAAGTTTCTAAAACCGTTTCAATTATATCTGTGAGTAAAACAGAACTCATTTTGCAGCAAACTTCCTGTCAGAAAGTGAAAAATCTGAAATCGAGGCTCTGTTCCAGGGCCTCCCTATCAATTTGCTTGAAATTTATGACTATACATGCACTTCATACGCCTCCCACTAGATGGCAATAGGCTGTGAGAGGTGAAATGGGGTTTCTAGGTATTTCCATGGTCAAAAGAGAGAGCTTGGAATGACATGACCCCGAATTCCTTTGTTCAGGAAGACGCATAAAGGTCATCAGTATTGGCTTCTGAAAAGCATTCGCTATAGACGTCTAATATCTCCGGCTTTGATTTTATTTGAGAAATGTGATAATATCATCGTAAAGTATGTTTTTTCAATATAGTTTAATCAGATTATTGAATTTTTCCTGGGAGTTTTGGCGTGTTCCGTTCTCTGCGTTTGTTCAAGAAGGAGAGCTTAGCGCCACTTGGCTAGTTTTGCTTGCTAAATCGAGAGGGAAAAAGGCCATTCTAAAACCAAACAACGATTGTTCTGGACAAAGGACCCATTGTACAACATTCTGATGGAAGATCATCAAAAGTAGGACCCATTTATGATGTTATTTCATATATCTGTCGAACATGTTTACTATTAGTTTGCGCCCAGATTTGGGGCGCTCTCTCGCTATAACGTAAGCTGCATGTCGTACTGAAGTTATTTTTAGACTTCTAAAACGGCGATTGCATTAAGAACTAGTGTATCTATCATTTCCTATACAACATGTATTTTTTAGTAAAGTTTATGAATAGTTATTTGGTCAGAATAGGTGAGTCAGAAATATATCCGAACATTCTGGGAAAAAGATGCTAAGTTTTCACAATGTATAACCACGGATTTCAGCTCTAAATATGCACATTTTCGAACAAAGCATATATGTATTGTGTAATATGATGTTATAGGACTGTCATCTGATGAAGTTTATGAAGGTTAGTGAAATAATTAATATCTTTTGCTGGTTTTGTCGCTATCAATACTGTTGCCATGAATCAATGCTGTTGTGTGGTAGGCTATTGTAGTAAGCTAATATAATGCTATATTGTGTTTTCGCTGTAAAACACGTAAAAAAATCGGAAATATTGGCTGGATTCACAAGATGTTTGTCTTTCATTTGCTGTACAGCATGTATTTTTCAGAAATGTTTTATGATGAGTATTTAGGTATTTCACGTTGGTCTCTATAATTACTCTGGCTGCTTCGGTGCTATTTCTGATGGTAGCTGTGATGGTAGCTGGAATGTAAAACTGATTTATACCTCAAATATGCAAATTTTTCAAACAAAACATACATTTATTGTATAACATGTTATAAGACTGTCATCTGATGAAGTTGTTTCTTGGTTAGTTTGGTTGGTTCTTGGTTAGTTTGGTTGGTTATGTGCAAGCTACCTGTGCTGTGAAAAATGTCTGTGCTTTTTTTGTATTTGGTGGTGAGCTAACATAAATATATGTGGTGTTTTCGCTGTAAAACATTTAAAAAATCGTACATGTTGACTGGATTCACAAGAAGTTTATCTTTCATTTGCTGTATTGGACTTGGTAATGTGTGAAAGTTAAATATTTCCACAAATTTTTGGGGGGATTTCGTGCTCTGCCTTTTCAGTGGAATGTGGGAGGAGTGGCGCTAGAGGAACCCCTGTCCTAGACAGGTTAAGTGTCAAGAATATGTAATTAAAAGTGAAAGGGGACACAGTGGTGAAAGGGGACACAGTGGCGAGGGCGGGCAACGTCTTAAATATTTCACACCCTTCCCCTGCCCCCTTCATCAACACAAATGCCTTTAATTCACCCAGACAGTATCTGTTTGTGTACAAAAGACCCAGGCGTGCAGAAAGAAAGGGGATTCGGGCAAATTCCTGCTGGATTTTTGGCACCTCGCCTAGGGCCATGTGGCAAAGACAATATCAGAGGGAAAGAGTTGATAGTCCATTTAAAATACAACGGTGACCTGGACAAGTCATTATTTACAGAAATGAAATGACCAGAAATGACTGGTCAAACAAAAATGGAGGAAAACCAATACGAATCAACAAGTCAGTTTTTTCAGAGACTGTGGCCTGTCTTGCACAATATCATCCTGCTATTCCCTGGAGGGTCATGTAACACTGGGCCATACGGAGCCCTTCTCTCACCCAGACACAACTAAAAGCTATGAGGGGGAAATGCCGGCTGTGGTCTGTGGGTCACTAACTGAGGTGACTGGCCCCATGCAGGCCAACTTCCCGGGGAGAGAGAGAGAGACCAGTAGACTGGGGTTGTCTTATTTACAGTACTTGGGCCAAGCTAGGCAGAAGGCCTCCAGTGCAAACAGGCCCTTGCTTAAACAAATTGCATCATTTTCCACATTGGATGCCATCACACCTTGGCAGAAGAGCACTCTTCCTTTACACCCCCCCCGGGCCGCTATCCCCCCACTTCTCTTGTCCCTGTCGCCCATGACCTCTGTGGCCACTCGGGCTTTAATCTGTCTCCATGCTGCACTAACCGGCTCTCCACGGCTGTAAAGTAAGGGAGTTAAGCAGGGGTGGTGGATGGAGGGAGGCAGGGGTAGGCGTGGAGAAGGGGAGACATCTTCATTAACAGACAGCAAGGAAAGCTAACCGACAGCCCCTCAACAGACAGACAGGCGGAAAGGCAGGCAGACACCTTCTGACCATTGCACCCGATCAGACTGGTGGTAGAGACCCCATAGGTCAGACACAGGCCAAATGGGGACAGACGCGTTTGGAGCGTTTCGGAGCTTATCAGGTCTCCATTGTGTGTAAAGGATGTCAATTCGGAGACAGAACGGAGGTTTAGAAAAAAACAGCCTGGTTAATTGCAGTCCTCTGTCTCGCTTATTGTTTGTTGGTGCCAAGTAAACCTAACTTAACCTATTTAAGCTTAGAAAGACTTAAGCATTGACTTTACTATGAATGGAAACGTGTCCCAGACAAACATGAGGCATAAAACATGATGCATAAAACATGAGGCATAAAAGTGGAAAATTATGGAATTGTTGAGACAATGTTCCTCTAACGTTCTTCAATGCAGCACAAACATGACCTACCTTGGTGTTGAAGCCCATGGCATTCTGGGAGGTTTTGTAGAGTTCTGGGTACTTCAGCATGTTCTCTTTCCTGCATGAACGCTCAAATATGCCCAGCGTGAGAGGAGGCAGAGCAGTGAAAATCTAAACACACAAACACACTAATGTCAACATTTCCCCTCACAAAACTCAAAAATTAGGATAAAGGTAGTAAACTCAGAATCCCAGCAGATTAAATTAACGGCCTGTTAGCAAAGACCGTATCAATTACAATTTTAGAATTTTATCATTCCACAGTGAATAACCCAATAAAAGCCAGGGTTTTTTATAATGGCGAGGACCTCCAAGACGTTATTGATTCCATTACTTCGTTAGTGAAAACAAGGAGTCACTAATGATGTCCTATTAAGATACATGTATGGAAAGAGACAATTTGCTCACTATGATCAACAACATGAGATTATTCATCCTGTCCATTAGACAGGTCATCCCCAGTTCATCCCACATTTGGGACAGCATGTAATCTAGCGGTTAAGAGCGTTGGGCCAGTAACCGAGTTGACTAGGTGAAAAATCTATCGATGTCCCTTGAGCAAGGCCCTTAACCATAGCGATTTACAGGAGCAATTAAGGTTAAGAGCGTCTGCTAAATTGACAAACTTAGCAGATGTTTGTCTGCTAAAATAAAGGGAACACTAAAATAACACATTCTAGATCTGAATGAATGAAATAGTCTTATTAAATACTTTTTTCTTTACATAGTTGAATGTGCTGACAACAAAATCACACAAAAATTATCAATGGAAATCAAATTTATCAACCCATGGAGGTCTGGATTTGGAGTCACACTCAAAATTAAAGTGGAAAACCACACTACAGGCTGATCCAATTTTGCTGTAATGTCCTTAAAACAAGTCAAAATGAGGCTCAGTAGTGTGTGTGTGGCCTCCACGTGCCTGTATGACCTCCCTACAACGCCTGGGCATGCTCCTGATGAGGTGGCGGATGGTCTCCTGAGGGATCTCCTCCCAGACCTGGACTAAAGCATCCGCCAACTCCTGGACAGTCTGTGGTGCAACGTGGCGTTGGTGGATGGAGCGAGACATGGTGTCCCAGATGTGCTCAATTGGATTCAGGTCTGGAGAACGGGCGGGCCAGTCCATAGCATCAATGCCTTCCTCTTGCAGGAACTGCTGACACACTCCAGCCACATGAGGTCTAGCATTGTCTTGCATTAGGAGGAACCCAGGGCCAACCGCACCAGCATATGGCCTCGCAAGGGGTCTGAGGATCTCATCTCGGTACCTAATGGCAGTCAGGCTACCTCTGGCGAGCACATGGAGGGCTGTGCGGCCCCCCAAAGAAATGCCACCCAGCACCATGACTGACCCACCGCCATGCTGGAGGATGTTGCAGGCAGCAGAACGTTCTCCACGGCGTCTCCAGACTCTGTCACGTCTGTCACGTGCTCAGTGTGAACCTGCTTTCATCTGTGAAGAGCACAGGGCGCCAGTGGCTAATTTGCCAATCTTGGTGTTCTCTGGCAAATACCAAACGTCCTGCACGGTGTTGGGCTGTAAGCACAACCCCCACCTGTGGACGTCGGGCCCTCATACCACCCTCATGGAGTCTGTTTCTGACCGTTTGAGCAGACACATGCACATTTGTGGCCTGCTGGAGGTCATTTTGCAGGGCTCTGGCAGTGCTCCTCCTGCTCCTCCTTGCACAAAGGCGGAGGTAGCGGTCCTGCTGCTGGGTTGTTGCCCTCCTACGGCCTCATCCACGTCTCCTGATGTACTGGCCTGTCTTCTGGTAGCGCCTCCATGCTCTGGACACTATGCTGACAGACACAGCAAACCTTCTTGCCACAGCTCGCATTGATGTGCCATCCTGGATGAGCTGCACTACCTGAGCCACTTGTGTGGGTTGTAGACTCCGTCTCATGCTACCACTAGAGTGAAAGCACCGCCAGCATTCAAGAGTGACCAAAACATCAGCCAGGAAGCATAGGAACTGAGAAGTGGTCTGTGGTCACCACCTGCAGAACCACTCCTTTATTGGGTGTGTCTTGCTAATTGCCTATAATTTCCACCTGTTGTCTATTCCATTTGCACAACAGCATGTGAAATTTATTGTCAATCAGTGTTGCTTCCTAAGTGGACAGTTTGATTTCACAGAAGTGTGATTGACTTGGAGTTACATTGTGTTGTTTAAGTGTTCTCTTTATTTTTTGGAGCAGTGTAGTTAACCAAATAGCTATCCGGACTATCTGCATTGAACCTTTTTGCACAAACTGTTTTGACTCACCACATACAATGCTGCTACTGTTAATAATCTGTCACATTCCTAGTTATATGTACATATCTACCTCAATTACCTTGTACCCCTGCACATCGACTCGGTACTGGCACCCTGTGTAGATAGCAAAGCTATCATTACTCATCATGAATATGTTATTACGCAATTTACTTTTCTATAATTTCTCTATTTTCTTTCTATCTGCATTGTTGGGAAGGGCCCGTAAGCATTTCACTGTTAGTCCACAACTGTTGTTTACGAAGCACGTGACAAATAAAATTTGATTTGACATTGGTTCAATAGGAGGGGACCCAACACAGAACCCTGTGGGACACCAGTTGCTCAGAGCTGGTTGTGTGCTGCTCTAGTCCACCGGTTCCTTTATAATTCACAAATGACAGCATTCACTAACTACACACTTTAGGGGCATGCAAGGCTGTTGTTCTCACATTCGGTACATAGTTCGGGGCACGAGGGGAATATGGACTTGACAACAGGTCATAAATAAATGGGACATTTCCCGCAGTAAAGGGATCACGTCTGGAGTGCCATGGCAAATTAGTTTTCTTGCCAGAGAGCAACAGGGGAGGAGAATTATATAACATGCGCTTCCACAGTAATGTAAATCACATTAACACTCACCACATTGTACAGGCCGATGCACCAGCGCTCAAACAGAATCTGACCAGAGAATCCATTGACGAAGGCAAACCAGATCTGAAGGTGAAAAAAAGGACATTAGAAGTGCAACATTGAAGAAGAAAGGGACGCGAGGTGATTGTCATTAATGACACCGGTAAGATAAAAAAAAAAAAAAAACATTTTGCCAACACAAAGGCAATGGTTTCACATCTTTACTCAAAGTGAATATTTTCCTTTTCAGCTGATATCACATTTATCTTTTAGGTGTTTTTTCAAGCAGTAGATTGGGTTACTTCATCAGTGATAGAAGTGCATGTGGTCTCTCCCCCTCCCCCCTTTGAATGCATGCTTTCCATCACTGATAGTAATGGAGAGAGGTGCCCCCATTAGTCAATTAGCATCAGTCCATGGGTGTCCGAAGAGGATTTGCAGATATCACACCATTACCCTCCATCCCTGACGGCACATTCTTTACTGTCTAATGACAATAAAGAAACATCACATTGACACCTACTGCACATACTGTACCAACACAATACAATATCATTAATTCCTATAACGTTAACTTCGATTAAAATAATGTATTTCTATTAGGTATAATCAAAAAGACATCCTGACGTTAAGTAATATGCCCTTTACTAAAGGAATTGAAGAACGTTTTTCCAGGCAATGTAAAAAGAGCTAGAATGATTCTATAATCTAATATTGGTCATTTTGAAGTTCTGACCTGTGCTCAACACATCATTAGTCTCTGAAGGCACTGCCTCTCAATCTTTGGGGGGGGGGTACAGGAGACAGGGACCAAGAATGACTGAATTAGTGGGAGTGGCAAAACAAAGCCTAAAGAGATACAATTTCCACAGTGTAATATTTCCCATGGATTTAGCTCGAGATTACTTATGAACATATAGTATATCAAGCCCACCGTTTCCCTCCAATGAGCCAGCCAGCGACATCCAAATTGACAGCCAGCCTTAGTGATGAGGCAGGAGCCATGGGATTGGACAGACTGGCTGGATAAAGATAGCCTTGGATCTGCTCACCGAGGGGGGAGGTGAAGATAACATGTATCTAAACCATATGATTCTTAGTTATCACCTCATATCTTGATTAGTCAGACTTGTCTGGACACAGCTTCAACTGTCAGGCAAGAAACAAACTGCCACCGCTTTGGAAAACAGGGAAGGGTAGATTTCGCTGGTTGTTGCTCTAAAATGAACTACTACTGAAAAATACAACTTTTTGGAGAAATATCCAGAGACTGCAACGATACCACATTTTGTTATTGATGGTGGACTTCTTTCCATTTAAACAACGTAAATCGATTTCCAATGATGTTAATTAAAGCATATGACAGGCACAGAAAGGGCTTGTTGTTTTCCGGGTGAGAAACAGTGAAACAGCCCGTCTCTGTGTAATTGTGTGGACATACAGTGGCGTTGGACAGACCCTCTCTGTTGGGTTGCTGTTCTGTGCCACGGCCAGGCTGCGAACATTTCCTCGCTTCATTTAACTGCATTATGAAGGCCTGAACTACTACAAATTCTCAGTTCAGACAAAGGGCCTCACCCGTCACCGCCACCCACTCTTTACATGCCAAATTCCCAACCCACCAGCCAGGACCTTCCCATTCAATCGAGCGAATGCGCAAAAATGTTCCCAAAACAAATGTCTGTCACCCGCCCACCCCTCCTGTCAATTCCCTTGGGCGAGGAGAGTGAAGCAAGTGTGTGTATGTGCGCTCCTAAACCCTAAACCCCACCCCCTCTTTCAGCTCCCAATCTTCCCTCCATCAGGTGCATGCATTCAGTTATACAACTGACTAGCTATCCCATTTTCCTTTCTACCACGATGCTGCTTTTTAAAGTGGGGGACGCTGGTGGTCAACTCCTGTTTTGTTTTTTTTACACACACACACATACAAGAACATGTGACTCCCCCGGAGGTGTTTGGCATTGTGCTCCCTCACACAGAGGAATCTGCATTTTTGGGGAAGGGCGTGTAAGTAAACATTTCATGGTAAAGTCTACACCTGATGTATTCAGAGCATGTGACAATTTGATTTGATTAGAATCCCATGTTACAGTACATCCATTAGAAATAAAATATATGTGTTTAAGGGTCTGTCTTCACTAAATAATATATAGGCCCTGTTGCTACGGGTTATGGTGAGACGAGGCGAAAGCCATGGAGCAGGTTAAACCGGCAGTATGATGTGGCTGGCCTAGCGGGCGGGTCAAAGTGCTGAATTAATTAAGGGCTGGCTCAATGAGGGGCTCCGGGCTGATATATTGTTGTGCTAAGTTTAAAAAGAAGCCTATTCAGAGCATGCTGTAACAGCTTCTGCCTGAGTGTTTTGGCCTGGTCCTTCAGGTCCCGCCAGCACCCCTCTCACCCGCTCTCCCTCTCTCTTGAGACAGATGCATTGATTTGCTCATTAGGGAAAGGTCCAGGCACTGGTTTTTCCTTCTTATTTTTTCCCCTCAGCAGAGGGCTGCGGCTGACCTCTCTCTCCCAGTGCACATTTGGAAAAACAGATCGGAGGAAGGAAGGAAAGCAAGCCGCCAATAAAGAAGGTCCCTGGTAATTCATCAGCAGAATCAAAAAACAATGATTCCGAGACGCCATCCCACAGCTCCATAGGCGTCTCTGTGGGAAGAAGTGGGTGGAGGGAGAGAGGAGTGACATTTGTCCTCAACAAAATGACAGCACTTTTTGCTCCTATGCAGAACCCCTGAAAAAATACCAACAGACTCCTTATCCCCCGTATAAAAAGGCAAAGGAGAAAGAGGGATGAAGAAACAGGAGCTAGTAAATATGCTGGAAACGTGTGGTGCTAAACAGGAGGGCACCCTGTGTTACAATGCTGGATGGGGCCCTGGTTGGTGGATGTATTCACAGTGTGGCACCAGTCAGCAGGCTGTGCTCTGCACTAGGGGAACCCTCCTCTCTCGAGCTCCAGGCGTTCTCCAGGTTTTCTGAGCCCCACCGAATGAGCCTCTTGTAATTACCTCATAAAAGCCACTTGTCCATCAGTCTCTCTGGGGCCACTTGACGACGTGTCAATCAAACCAAGTAGGCCCAGCTGGACCAAACATTTGAATGAAGTCGCTATGGCAACATCATTGAAAAGGTATCTTCTTTGAATGTGGCTCATCCTTCCATTTTTTTCTAATAGTTTTTGTTCAGCTTTGCAAAGATTATAGACCGAGGAAAGTACTGTATGACTGCTGCGTTAAATATCCTTTGGCATGTGTGTAACATAACTCTTTAGAGTATCTTCCGCTCCCTCATTTCCCCCGTAATGTTCTGATCATTATGGTCTTTCTCCAACTATACCTCAAAGTTTTGAAAAAGTTAAAAGTTCTGTCAAATTAGAGTTCTCCCTCTGAATGAGTGTACTGTCAGAAAAAGACAGCTCATTAGCTGGGGGAGAGAGAGACCATGAGAAACCTGACTGGGGCATTGAATGGCAGCCCCACCTGTCCCTCCCTCACTTTCTGACTCTCAATTAACCTCCATCAATCCAGGCTCCCAACAAAACAGCAATTATAAACACAGCTGCTGCTGCTCACACCACCAGACATCTGTATATAATGAAAGGACGGTCATGTCTCCGCCCTAACCAACGGGAGTGGTTGTCCGAAATGGGGAGAAGGCACGCAACAAGCTTAGGTCCGAAATAAGCCCATAGAAACGCATTGGGCATATTTTGGACAGATTTTGGCGAGAATGAAAACTCTCGCTTCGCCTCTTCCTCTCGGTCTACACTGACATTTCCCTACAATGGCCTTGAAAAACCCATTCCCCCTCTATGCTTTTGAAACTTTTGAAATCACCAAAGGATAATGCTAGACAGAGAAGGAGAGAACAGAACAAGTGAGACCAGAGAAGGCCAGGCCAGAGTCCTCTATACAATCTCCTAGCCATGCTATTTCGTTTTTAATGCGCACTGAAACAGACAATTAAAATGTTTAAATTACCCTTTTCTACCTTTCTCCCCGTTTCTGATTCAAGGACATGGCCTGGGAGCGGGAGAGTAAAAACATGTGCCTACAAAAGTAAACCTATTAGTGCAACAAATGTAACTTTTAGCCCTCCCCTGGGATGCTAGTGTCTTGGCTGTCAGGCCCTTACAAAAAAGGGGTGTTTTATACTTTACAAAGCAGCAAAACAGTGAAGAAAATCCTCTATTATGTATATGAATCCCCTGAAGGAGGGTACAGAGAAGAAGGGGGAGTTACATTTTCAGGGCGTTAACAAAAGGTGTGCTGGGAAGAGACTCGCCTTGCGGACAAGCGGAGAGAAACAACCTGCTTATGAAAAGGGAACTGGTATATTTGAAAGAGCGCTGGTGGCTGGACACAAGAGGCTAAATAAAGTGGGGGGGATTCAGACAGGAAAACCACCACTAGTCAAGTCCATGGATCATTTACATACAGGAATGAGAGAGGGTCATATGGCCTGGTGTGTGATGAGAACCTCTGGTCTTTTGCATTCATGTCAACATTTTTGCCAACTATTTCAAGTTCAAAGAATGTTTCCCAATGGGTGCAACAAGATTACACCAAGGGGGAAAAAGCCATTGGCATTTACATTTAAAGGTCTAATTTCAGACCATACTGTGTATTTGCCTCTAGCAGCAGCAGCCCTTGATTGCAATTTGAATTACATTTTTGTTTCTCATTTACATTTGGTATCCTATACCTAAATGGTTTGACAGAAATCCAAGCTGTACTTAGCGTGTACACTGAGTCAAAGGGAAATGGTGAACGAGACAATATTCAAGGATCTGTGCGTCTATGATGCCCTATGAAAATGGGTTTCCTGTTGCCATGTCAACAAAGGCAGATTACTACCATTGAAAATGGTTATGTTATCTTGGACATCAGTCTCTCAGAAGTCATGTCCCAACAGCACAAAGTTAGAGGAAACGGTCTTCCATTGAAAGACATGTTTTCTATAGTCATACAAAGACTAGATGCATACATACTGGAATCCTTTGGGTTACGCCGAGATTTACCGCAGCACATAAACCAAAACCAAGATGAAAAAGGAGTTCAAAGATCAAGTGGCCCAGAAAAAGATGGCACATATTTCTGTACGGGTTGTGTCGCTTACAGCGTACAACCCTACGGTCTCTGTAATGCGCCGGGAGCATTTTGTCAGTAGTGGTGACATTCTCATGACATCATCAGCATGATTGGGCCCAGAAGACCCTTGTCTAATCTTCCAGTGCGCCTGGGAGCACACAGTGATGTCTCACTCAGGGAGAGAGGGAGTGTGTAATTCACTGTGTCTGTATCACTGGCTCCCCAGAGGGGACATTTCGGGCAAAAGGATTGCCAGCCAAAAGAGAGGGGGTAACTGTTTTTGAAAAACTGTTGTTGAAAAAAGTATTGACTGATGAGAACTGAGTATATTTATAATGTTTCCTTACTGTGGGGACGTCAGACTTTATACATATTTATGTATATTAGTCATACCAAAGGCAAATTGGCAACTTCACTGCTTCAGGGACTTTCAGAAAAACATTGAGCTGTTCCAGAGGTGCAACTTCCTTCAGTCAAGTGTGTTGGGCTATAGATGAAAGCATCCAAGCACCCTGTGATAAAGTTGGTGCTGATAGCAAGCCCTCAGCTTGTCAGGTCACTCTTGTTGGTAGATCTGAAGCTGCTATCAGCACGAGGTCTGGCTTCTGTCAAATGCCATCCCAGACCACGGAGGCAAAGAGGTTTAACATGGTGAGCAGCATTCCTATTATCTATACTGCAGCTTTCTAAAAACTGCCAATGGATTCTTGGCGACTGGCTGTCAGTAAAGCGGAATATACATGGAATCTGTTTTATTCATATGTTATATATATATATCTGTATATAGACAGAGACAAATTGGCAAACTAGCATACAGGGCATAGGCCTAGTCATAAAAATATACTAAAGAGGTAAATCCCTTCACTTTAAGCTGGTAATGTCATGCGGAAAATCCACCTTTTATATACCAATTTAGTTTACTGCCTTACCACTGCCCTGGGTACCCTACTGAGGCTGTTCGTGTCGAGAGCTGCATGACTTACCTCGATGATGTACAGGACAATGTTCTTGTAGAAGCAATACAGGATACACTTGGATACGCGGTTGTAATTCCAGGCGCCGTGGACCAGCAAAAGATTCTTCAAGTATTTGAACTGCGTAGGAGGGAAGGGAGGAGAAGGGCCAAGATAAATGAATAACCTAAAAGTTGTAAGACAGGCATTATACAGTTTATATAGTGTTCCTGGACAACCCAGGACCGGGGCTATACCTTGAGAAAAAAAAACAGCATTTGAGAGGAACTCTTGGATTAAATAAAGGAACAATCTTATCATCGTTTGAAAGCAGGAAACTGAAGGGCCAGAAGGGAGTTGAGGGCAAGGTCTTCACGGACACATTCCAGGCATTTTTTGTCACAGCTTGGGCTTAGTTTTGCCTTAAGTTGTTGAAAAGGGGAGAGGCAGAGAGGGGGAACACTCTCCCATGGCTCAACATAATACTTTAATGGGTTTCTGATAATCCTACTATTTGGGGCATGCGGCATACGTCATATTGGTGTAATCGCTTTTTGATAACGTTGATTAGATTGAGAAGGTTGCTCTTGGGGAACTGTTTTGTCTTGGTTACCGTCAAGCTTAGCTTTTAGAAACAATGCACATACTGTAACACTGCTGTAGGGAAGCTCAACATCTCATTCTGTTTTCCAGTTCTATGGACCTTGAGTTGCATGTAACTTTAAGTAGTTTACTTTTATGTAACATATAGGCCTTTATGAAGTCAAACGCCAACAGAATTGTGATTATTTTAACGGCCAAGTCGTCTTTCAGAGAAACAGTAGGAGACTGTATTACATAGCAAATTAAAACATTTAAGAAGATTCTGCTCTGCTGACCCCGGCACTCTGGGATCAAACGGCCTGTATTCCCACAGCCATGAGCTGATGACGGATGGACAGCAGAGGTGCCTGGGCCCTGAACGTCATTCAGCTGATCTCAGAACAAGTTTCACAGTGCTGTTTGTAGATCTCAATCACATAGAACTAGAATGTATAGCTGACCTCACAAAATAGATTTCTAAGTAAATGGACACTATTGTACTGTGCATTGTATTCAGGTAGTGTAATGCTGAACTGTCTTGCTATGCAGCTATGATGCTACAGTCTATATATAAATATATACATTGGAGTGAGTCTGGACAGGGCTGTGGCCTGTATAGTACAATTCAAGGAAATATCTATTGCTACTGCAAAGGTCGATTTTATTGCACAGTAAATTGAAGAAAGAACACTGATACATGCCAATGTGGGTGAAACACGCCTGGAAGGTAATTCGATACGTTACCGGGATGCAACCTAAACCGATTAAATGAAGCCGTCTGCATTCGTCATTCTGAATGTCATGTAGATAGATAATGGGGGCACTTAAGACAAGACAGTCTTTGTCAGAGTAATCCGATGCTATGGAGACAGCATCGTGCTTTAGTAAACTGGCCTTGGCTCGCTCACAGGCCCTGTGGCTATATGTACAGGCATAGGCAGCACATACCACGAAATAATGGAAGGAGACTGAAGGAAAAAACAACCCATGATGCAGTAGATAACGATGCAGTAGATAAACCCTGTCGCTTTTGTTACCGGCACAATGCTGCTTATGCAAGATGATTTTCAGACAAACTGGTTACTGATAGAGTAATGCGTATACATTAGGATTTTCAAGATAGGGTTTCTATATCAGTTCCTAACTGTGGCTATAGAATAAGATGTCAACAGATGCCTGTCCTGCTGCTGCTCACCTGGGTAAGCTAAGATGACCCATCTGATCCAGTGATACTAGCAGACCTGCACAAAGTAAACCCCTTGAACCCTAACACTCCTTCCAAACTCCTCCCCTGTGGGAGTAATGAGATGCCCCTAGACGGGGTCAGGTTGACATTTTCCCCACTAATGGTTAATGTTAGGATTGGGGGAGGGGAAGCAGATCCTAGATCTGTACCTAGGAGAAACTTCACTCCGGAGCCCTCACCTGTGCGATAGAGTAGTCGGAGGAGTTGGCGGCCTGCAGGCCCTCGTTGCCTGAGATGCCCACGCCCACGTGTGCCGTCTGGATCATTCCCACATCGTTGGCGCCGTCGCCGATGGCGAGTGTGATCACCTTCACCTGCTTCTTCACCATCTCCACCACCTCAGACTTCTGCAGCGGGGACACCCTAAAGGAGAGTAGAACGTGACGCAGGACGTTAGAATGAGATGGGATATGCTTGCTTTAACTGTCTGTTTTCATGGAAATTCTTATTTTTTGGGAGTATGAAAAACAGATTTGACACTTTCCGCCATTATCCAGAACTGACCAATCTAAGCGAGGTGCAGACATCTAGACAATGCGGATTAATACAAAATAAAGCATTCTGTACAGTTCATTACGTAATGCTTTCCTCAAACTAAAGAACAAAAAAAGGGAGTTACAAAGGTGGGTTGATGCCGAGTCGACTTACAACAAAACAAAAGGCCGAGGCTGTACTCGAAACGACGTCTTTCAAACAATGTCGCTTTAGGTATTACACAAGCAATTAAAAATGTTCTGGATGATAATTCTTGACGAATTCCCCGTGTCTGCGGATCTCATCCACCTCTGACCCCTGGCTGACCTCCCTGGCTGCCTGCGCCTGTAAAACCACTCGTCAAGTGATGGATCTCCCACTTCCTGTGGTCCCTCCTTTTTCGAGCTCTCCAACTTTTACCCCTGAAATGACAGGCTGAGTCTTACAGGCTTCCGGAGCTCCAAGCTACAGAGCTTTCTTTGCCTTGGCCCGGGTCAAAGATATGGAATGCATCCAAAATGGCACCCTATTCCCTATATAGTGCACTATTTCTGACCAGGGAATTTGAGATGCACCCGATGATGTACAGCTACAGTACAAAAACTCCCAAGAGAAGGTGTTGCAAACTGGATGTCGTGGTTAGGGTTAGCCCAACCCTGTGAGACAGGTTTATGTTTTTTCTACATGCCTAAAGAGACCTCCTTGTTCATCTCCCAAGGTCTGATAGCGCTCAGGGTGCTGTAAAACGAGAGAAAGTAGCACAAAAAAAAGCTGATGTCTTGTATTGGATCATGGCAGTGTGGCACCTATATGTAGTTTGTTGTCCCTAAGAAACGTGGCACTGATTTCTATCCAGACCTCTTCACAGCCTCCAGCACTTTATTTAAGCGGCAAGTGCAAATCAATACACGCCGGTACCTTCGTAATTCTAACGTTACCATTTTTTGGGGGACTACCTCAGGTTTTAAATTGCTCTTGTAAAATACATGAACTACACACTAAATGATTACCTTTCAGGGCAGAGCATAAACCTTTGAATGCTCAGGTTTGTCCTGATTTGCTCCTACGGTACATTAGGCTAAAATTGTACGCCGATTTAATGCCAACAACTTTGGGATTCTCTGTACTTGGAGTCTTGGTTCTCAGTTCTCTCAACAGGAAACATCCAATGAGCGTCTGAACCGGAGTACAGTGTGTCTACTGTGTGGTTTTAACACTTTTCGAACAGTAAATGGGTAACTTATGAAGTTGAATGCATGTACTATGTACACACGCTATAGTGTAATGCTGTTATAGGTGACTGGGCCTTACCTGCAGCATATCACGGCTTTACAGGACAAGGCAAGGTCTAGGAAGTACTGCCGTGCTCCAAACGTGAGGGCGTATTTTAGCGTATTTCCGTCGATGATGAGAGCGAAATCGTTCTCCTTGTAAAGGGCGTCTCCCAGCATTCCACAGTGGTGGCTGAGGGTCTCCCTGGTTGCCTGAAAAGGCACACATTTTCTCATCATTAGAACTATCTAGACAGAATATATGATACAAATTACAATGAAGAAAATTAAATATGGTTATCAATGAAATGCTTTTGATAGAACACGATGCTCGGCAACCCTATTCTCCAGTGATTTCATTGACCTCATCATCGATCCCTTTATAATTTTTACAGTGCTATTATGACATATGGTAAAGATTATTCAAACTTGTCAAGTCAATTTACATTTGCTAGATGATAGAACATCATAAGAAAATAAATATACACAACAATACATAAGGCATACTCCATTAGAAATGGTTTGATGGTTCATTTGGAAAAGCATAACGTCACACGGCATTAATACCAATAGCATAGGAAAGAGAAAAGAAGGATTCTACTCTCTCACTGCACAGTTCCATCATTTCGTTCTCAGCAACCAAGTACTGTACATTCGTCTGGGTTTACGAGCAATTTTTCAGGAATGTCCCTAGCCAGCTGAATTTCTTCAAACTGTAAGCCAGGAATATTTCCATATGCTGATTAAACCTGGATGATTTTAATAACTGCCGACTTGAATAATATGGATACTACATTTACCCCTCTGTTGGTTTTATGTTTCAAACTCAGAATTACACTTCAAATGGTAAATAGGGCCTTAAATAAGAGACTGTTATTCTAAGGCTTAGGGTGTGCTGGCGGATGGGTGGTGTTTGGCTTGGGAATGCACTGAACCTCTATATAATTTCCCCCATAAAGAGTGATTCCTCGGATCATCTGCTGGAGCGAAGGCTCGTATGTATGGGCTCCCGTGAGGACAGACACCCTAGACATATGTCATTTGGATCCGCCATCCTCTGCGTTTCATGTCGGAAACCAAGAAGCGCATACGGGTCCCTGCTAGATACGATTTCCACAGATCTCAGGTGAGCGCTGTGCTTGAAAGCCCATTCGAAAGTCCTAAGTCGTAACCTGGCTTGTGTGCGTCCTCGGAGGCCCCATCTTTTATAAGTCCCTAAATCAATAAGGGCTGTTAAAAAGATAAGCCCCTGCTCTCTCCACTCTCCGTTCTCTTATTAAGCTGCCGTAAAGCAGCTGTCCTCCATGTTTGACCTGTGTTTTACATGCCTATTGGACAGACTATCCAGATGCACGGCCAAGATGCGATTACTAAAACCCCAAACCGAGCAAAAGGTTTGGGACGTGAATGGATGCATTCTCGAGTCGTGTGTGATATAGTGTTATGATGACAAGCGATGTTGAAATGCCATAAATATTGAGGATGGCCAGGAAGATGAAGTGCCCTCGAATAGGGGCGGCTATAGCCAACTTCCTGCACTCAGGAAAGCCCAGGATGGAGATGGAGCTAGTCGTGGTGACATCATCTGTGCATCTGGAGAAAACTTCTCCAACCATTTCCCAGATGCCAAACCCATCAGGAAATGAAACCCCAAACAAGGATCAATTTCCAAGAGTGACCGGAACAGGTATGGATGTACTTATAAAAGAGGATTGCGAGCATGAAGTTCTGGGGCCATGGGCTTGGTTAATGGAAATAAGATATAAGACTGCTCAAAACAACATGGATGAAACCTGATAACCTGGTAATATTTCTTTGGGCAGTAGGATACATTGCATCTCCTAGAGCAATGGTTCCCAATTTTTTTTACTCTGGCCTCACTTCCATTATTGGGGATCAACATTGTCCTGTGTATTCTCCTGTATGACTAACAGCCCATAACTATGAAGTGACTCAAACGATTGTAAAGGAAAACTCATAAAGAAGGGTGGAAAGTCGCCCTGTTTGCCCATGGGAGTGGTAGACTCCGGCAGACTGGTGTGGTCTGAAGAGTGAGGTCAGTGTGTGAGACTCATAGGTATCCACTTCCGGCCGTGTGCGAGATCGAGGGTATGAACTGGGTTACGAGACCTAGGTGGGCCCTTCCACCCGAAGGTGGTCACACCTAATGCATTGAACAGATGGCTCGGCCGGGCATGAGCATTATGCAACGCAGGAGTGACCTAGTGGTCATGAATGAGGCTTGGGAAGGGTCCGTTGAGGAGGGTTAGATACCTAAGGCCACTGACGGGGCCATGCAACCCTCTCCTGGCATAACAAAGCTCTGAAACCCAAGCTTGAAGGACAATATTTGGGGAGAAAGGCCTCAGGTTTCAAAGCTGACCGACAGACACACACACAGAGAGAGAGACAGAGAGAGACAGAGACAGAGACAGAGACAGAGAGAGAGAGAGAGAGAGAGAGAGAGAGATGGGGGGGCTAAAGAGGTAGAGAAATTGAACAAGAGAGAGGAGACAGGGAGGAGTGCAGCTGTCAGGACTTCTCCACATGAGTGTGCCCATTCCTGATCGGGGCCATAAAACAGCACACAGGCTTTCAAGCGCTGGGGTGTGCTGCGGTAACAGCTACATCATACAGTGAGCATAGTATCACATTTGATATTGGAATTCAACCACGGAACAAAAAAATTTAGATTTATAACAGGGTGAACTGGCAACACACTAAGAGGGAACACTAATGTATGGAAGCATGTGTACAGTAAAGTATATGTCTGGGAACGTATGTGCTTGGATACAAGTGATTAATCACAAAATCACGATAACCACAAACAGTGCAGCCATTTGCTCAAGTAGGGTACACATTCCCCCCCATTTCCACTGAGGTATTTTAGTGCTAATGCTACTTGTCTCCTTCTAAAGCCTATTTGTTATGGCTATACTGACCAGTTTAGCCTATGTGACTAGGTTGTGTTTGGTTTAAGAGTGGCTAATCAAGACTTTGAGCTCCATTGTTGATGCAACTCTTGAGTGATGTAGCGAACATGACATGACGCACTTGACAGGGATTCCGAGTTAGAGGACGTGTATCCATTAGTCTCGTACAGTTCTATACAACCTTGGACTGACCCAAAGAGGGGCATATCCGACCACAGATACATGAAGCACACAGACCTATGCACATACGTGCACACACCAACATCGACAACCCACGCAGGTACGCACACTACCCAGTCAGTGTGTTCTCCAGGCCCAGTGTTCAGCCATGGCAGCTCCACCAGTCAGTGTGTTCTCCAGGCCCAGTGTTCAGCCATGGCAGCTTCACCAGTCAGTGTGTTCTCCAGGCCCGGGGGGGGTGGAAGATTTAGCACAGAAAAGATCTCGGGCCGCTTTCAAGCCTTCTAAAACTTCACCCTCTCTTTGAGAACTGTTTCTAAACACGGAAAGGGGGGGACGCACTCCAATTACTCTCGGGCACAACATGAGAGGAACTCCAATTCCCAGCAGCACCGCCGACAGAACCTCTGTTCATTGAGCCCGAAAGAAGGGGGGAGAGAATTCCTCCATATTTTACAAGCAAACTTATAGGCATCTGCTGAGCCACAGCAGAATAGGAGCTGACATTTCAAAATGGGCCATCCGCGTGTTTCATGCTTTATGAACAGCGGTGTCTGAAACTTCTCTCTACCTCCATTTATCACGCTAACCAGCCGGGTTGACAGAGTGAAGGTCGTCGGTCATCGCTGTATCCCCTCCTCCATCACCTCCATGCATCCCTCACTCCTGCTCCAGCACACTGGGCTCACACAGTGAGCACTTCCTCCTCCGTCCTCTGCTCTGCTCCCTCGCTTCCTCTCCTGGAGCACAGCAGCAGTCTCTTTTCCACCTTTACGTCCCTCCAACAACATTCAAGACTCCCTGCTGACCTCTTCCCCCTCTATTTTTAAAAGGGGTTTAGGGTTGGGTGGAGGGGTCCCCCCTGGGCCGCCTTCTGTTCTTTTCTCAATCTTGCAGAAGGCGGCATGCAGGGCTCTGGCTATGTGCTGACCGACATCTCCCTCTCCAACCAGGCCACTAGGCCCTGCCAGAGCCCCACAGCCCCAACAGAGCCCCCGGCCCCGCCAGAGCCCCTGTGACTAGCTGGGGTAAACTTCACTACAACCCTCTGGATGGAGGCATCTTTGGACCAATCAGATCAGCTCTGGAAAAAGATTTGAAGTGAATTTTTATTTTATTTCACCTTTATTTAACCAGGTAGGCCAGTTGAGAACAAGTTCTCATTTACAACTGCGACCTGGCCAAGATAAAGCAAAGCAGTGCGACACAAACAACAACACAGAGTTACACATGGAATAAACAAACATACAGTCAATAATAAAATAGAAAAATATATATACAGTGTGTGCAAATGTAGTAAGATTAGAGAGGTAAGGCAATAAATAAGCCATAGTGGCAAAATAATTACAATTTAGCATTAACACTGGAGTGATAGATGTACAAGTAGAGATTCTGGGGTGCAAAAGAGCAAAACAAATAACAATATGGAGATGAGGTAGCTGGGTGTGCTATTTACAGATGGGCTGTGTACAGGTGCAGTGGTCGGTAAGCTGCTCTGACAGCTGATGCTTAAAGTTAGAGAGGGAGATAAAAGACTCCACCTTCAGTGAATTCTGCAATTCGTTCCAGTCATTGGCAGCAGAGAACTGGAAGGAAAGGCGGCCAAAGGTGTTGGCTTTGGGGATGACCAGTGAAATATACCTGCTGGAGCGCGTGCTACAGGTGGGTGTTGCTATGGTGACCAGTGAGCTGAGATAAGGCGTGGCTTTACCTAGCAAAGACTTCTAGATGACCTGGAGCCAGTGGGTTTGGCGACGAATATGTAGCGAGGGCCAGCCATCGAGAGCATACAGGTCGCAGTGGTGGGTAGTATATGGGGCTTTGGTAACAAAACGTATAGCACTGTGATAGACTGCATCCAATTTGCTGAGTAGAGTGTTGGAGGCTATTTTGTAAATAACATCGCCGAAGTCAAGGATCGGTAGGATAGTCAGTTTTACGAGGGTATGCTTGGCAGCATGAGTGAAGGAGGCTTTGCTGCGAAATAGGAAGCATTTTCTACATTTCATTTTGGATTGGAGATGCTTAATGTGAGTCTGGAAGGAGAGTATACAGTCTAACCAGACACCTAGGTATTTGTAGTTGTCCGCATATTCTAAGTCAGAACCGTCCAGAGTAGTGATGCTAGGCGGGCGGGTAGCGATCGGTTGAAGAGGATGCATTTAGTTTTACTAGCATTTAAGAGCAGTTGGAGGCCACGGAAGAAGTGTTGCATGGCGTTGAAGCTGGTTTGGGGGTCAGTTAACACAGTGTCCAAAGAAGGGCCATCTGTGTAGAGGTGGATCAGAGAATCACCAGCAGCAAGAGCGACATCATTGAAGTATACAGAAAAAAGAGTCGGCCCGAATATTTAACGCTGTGGTACCCCCATAGAGACTGCCAGAGGTCCGGACAACAAGCCCTCCGATTTGACACACTGAACTCTACCAGAGAAGTAGTTGGTGAACCAGGCGAGGCAGTCATTTGAGAAACGAAGGCTGTTGAGTCTGCCGATAAGAATGCGGTGATTGACAGAGTCGAAAGCCTTGGCCAGGTCGACAAAGACGGCTGCACAGTACTGTCTTTTATCGATGGCTGTTACGATATCGTTTAGTACCTTGAGCGTGGCTGAGGTGCACCCATGACCAGCTCGGAACCAGATTGCATAGTGGAGAAGGTACGGTGGGATTCGAAATGGTCGATGATCTGTTTGTTAACTTACCTCTCGAAAGACTTTAGAAAGGCAGGGCAGAATGAATATAGGTCTGTAACAGTTTGGGTCTAGAGTGTCTCCCCCTTTGAAGAGGGGGATGACCGCGGCAGCTTCCAATCTTTAGGGATCTCAGACGATACGAAAGAGAGGTTGAACAGGCTAGTAATAGGGGTTGCAACAATTGCGTTGGATCATTTTAGAAAGAGAGGGTTCAGATTGTCTATCCCAGCTGATTTGTAGGGGTCTAGATTTTTCAGCTCTTTCAGAACATCAGCTATCTGGAAGTGGGTGAAGGAGAAGGGGGGGGGGGGGGCTTGGGCAAGTTGCTGCGGGGGGTGCAGAGCTGTTGGCCGGGGTATGGGTAGCCAGGTGGAAAGCATGGCCAGCCGTAGAAAAATGCTTTATAAAATTTTTGATTATCGTAGATTTATCGGTGGTGACAGTGTTTCCTAGCCTCAGTGCAGTGGGCAGCTGGGAGGAGGTGCTCTTATTCTCCATGGACTTTACAGTGTCCCAAAACTTTATGGAATTGGTGCTACAGGATGCAGATTTCTGTTTGAAAAAGCTAGCCTTTGCTTTCCTAACTGACTGTGTAAATTGGTTCCTGACTTCCCTGAAAAGTTGCATATCCCGGGGGCTGTTCGATGCTAACACACTACACCACAGGATGTTTTTGTGCTGGTCAAGGGCAGTCAGGTCTGGAGTGAACCAAGGGCTATATCTGTTCCTGGTTCTACATTTTTTGAATGGGGCATGCTTATTTATGATGGTGAGGAAAGCACTTTTAAAGAACAATTAGGCATCCTCTACTGACGGGATGAGGTCAATATCCTTCCAGGATACCAGGGCCAGGTCGATTAGAAAGGCCTGCTCGCTGAAGTGTTTTAGGGAGCGATTGACAGTGATGAGGGGTGGTCGTTTGACCGCGGACCCATTACGGATGCAGGCAATGAGGCAGTGATCGCTGAGATCCTGGTTGAAGACAGCAGAGGTGTATTTAGAGAGCAGGTTGATCAGGATGATATCTATGAGGGTGCCCATGTTTACGGATTTAGGGTTGTACCTGGTAGGTTCCTTGATAATTTGTGTGAGATTGAGGGCATCTAGCTTAGATTGTAGGACGGCCGGGTTGTTAAGCATATCCAAGTTTAGGTCACCTAACAGTAGGAGCTCTGAAGACAGATGGGGGGCAATCAATTCATATATGGTGTCCAGGGCACAGCTGAGGGCTGAGGTGGGTCTATAACAAGTGGCAAGAGTGAGAGGCTTATTTCCGGAAAGGTGGATTTTTAAAAGTAGAAACTCAAATTGTTTGGGCACAGACCTGGATAGTATGAGTGAACTTTGCAGGCTTTCTCTGCAGTAGATTGCAACTCCGCCCCCTTTGGCAGTTCTATCTTGAAGGAAAATGTTGTAGTTGGGGATGGAAATTTCAGAATTTTTGGTTGCCTTCCTAAGCCAGGATTCAGACACGGCTAGGACATCAGGGTTGGCGGAGTGTGCTAAAGCAGTGAATAAAACAAACTTAGGGAGGAGACTTCTGATGTTAACATGCATGAAACTAAGGCTTTTACGGTTACAGAAGTCAACAAATGGGAGCGCCTGGGGAATAGGTGTAGTACTGAGGGCTACAGGGCATGGGTTAACCTCTACATCACCAGAGGAACAAAGGAGGAGTAGGATAAGGGTACGGCTAAAGTCTATATGAACTGATGTGACTGGTCAAAATACCACTTATTTGAAATAAGATCAGAATTGGGCTGCCTGTGTAAACACAGCCTATGGGCTTGAAGCATAGAAGCATCTGCACTCTGGTCACTAGAGGCAACTAACACAACAGGGCGGGTTGTTTGTTACAGGAGAGTCAGAGAAGCCACCGACAGAGAGAACCGACAGAGAAGGAAAGAGACTAAGGAACAAAGAAAAAGGTAAAACCAAGCAACATAAGTTTCCCCTAGGCGTGGTAGTGAGCAAGGTCAAGGACGCCGTCTCTGATTTTAGAGGCCCTCCTCTTGGCCGCAGAGACAAAATTGTGATGTTTTAAAGCTAATTTACAGAAATTCGACACATTTTGCCATGACTTATGCCGTGTTCTTATGCAATCTGAGTGACTCAAACAATATAACAAAATCAATGTTGGCCCCCATTACTGTCTAGTTTTTTGGTGGGGATGATTGTTAGTTCTCAAACATGACTATATTAACAAATATATAGCTCCATTATGTTTTCTACTTACAGTACCAGTCAAAAGTTTGGACACCTACTCATTCAAGGGTTTTTCTTTATTCCTTATACAAGAGTGTGCAAAGCTGTCATCAATGCAAAAGGTGCCTACTTTGAAGAATCTTTGAAGAATTTGCTTAACACTTTTTTAGTTACTACATGAGTCCATATGTGTTATTTTGAAGTGTTGATGTCTTCACTATTATTCTACAATGTAGAAAATAGTAAAAATAAAGAGAAACCCTGGAATGAGTAGGTGTGTCCAAACTTTGACTGGTACTATACTTTCTATTTGGTTTCATTCATTGAAGTCTACAAAAAATGTTTTTTTTTCTCCAGCATTTTTTGGAGTGGAGGCAACGATTTAACGATCAACTAATGAGCTAACAGTAATCAACAGCCCTATCTGATTGTGGGACACCAAAACACACACCGAGCTTGGTCTTAAGCAGGATTACACTGTCAGGCATTGGTGGTGGTGACTTACCTTTGGTACAAAGAGCGTGTTTGACATTCTTAGCGGGCTCCAGGGTACAAACCAGACCAGGTTGGTATTTTTGTTTCACACACAGGGATGGATTATGATTATAATTGAGGTTGAGAGGGAGCGTTGTGATTTGGATTGTGCTGAGTGACAGCACTACTAACATAACAGTAACTGAAAACATAGGAAAATCCATTGCAACAGTTCAATAAAATTGCTTTTTAAAGGGGCAATCTGGCATTCAAAAAACAACAAAGCTGTAGAAATGTAACCACTCTTCACTGGTGAAATGTAACCACTCTTCACGGGAGAAATGTAACCACTCCTAAATTCATAGACTGACCTATATCATTAATTTACAATTCCAAACATCGACATACCAATCCCAGATTGTCCCTTTAAGGATATTGTGGGACGGTATACAGTCCACAAAGTAGGCCTACAGGTTGCTAAAGTATAGATCATTCCCTGTTCAATGAAAGTGAAATTGTAGATTATTATTAATAACATGACGCCAGTCTGCCATACTCACGTCAAGTGTGTCTTCGTTGATCACCAGCATGCCCATGTTCTTGGTCAGAAGTTTGCAGGAGTGTCCTGGAGAGGGTCAAGTGAAACAAGAGATGTGCTGCAATGTCAGTTTGTGCAAATATCAAAAACATACTGAAGTACTGTGGAAAATATTTTTCACGCTGTCATACATTATATTGGTAACACTTCATTTGGATAGTCTGTAGAGAATCTACAGATGGACTATATACATTATTATCAGTAACATTTCAACTAACCCTAGCCCTCACACTAACCCTAGCCCTCACACTAACCCTAACCCTAGCCCTCACACTAACCCTAGCCCTCACACTAACCCTAGCCATAACCGTAACCTAAGCAAGCAGTTGCTTATCAACAAATAGTATGACCATGTGTAGAGCATCTATAGAAGGACTAGCTGGACAATCCAAATAAAGTGGCCATTATATAATTATACATCATGATTATATTTTCAAAATCAACTTTAATACTAAATTCTGAATGAATGACAAATAATAGGTTATATGTACTCCCTCCTGAAATTGAGCTCTCTGTTTTCTTTCACTTTGTTATTAGCTAAAGTCACAATGGGGTGAAAAAGACAAATTATTGGAACTTCATTAAGTGCACAGCGACAGTCTTGAGTCCATCAGTGGAAAAACCATGAGTAATACTCGAGGTTACATGTCTGTCTCTTGGGTTAAGGGGGCAGTTACACCATTGTTTGTTCAACATGGTTCCCCAGGGAGAGGCCATTTTGGCTCCTGTCAGGGTTACTAGAGAGGTGAGAGATAGTGGCTCTCAGAGGGATAGTCGTGCCCCCCCCCCCCCCCCCCCCCCCCCCCCTCCAAAAATGGGCCTACCTAAATCCTCAGACTAATTCCTGAGCAATATCAGAGTGGACCATCTGTGAAGTGACCACACAAGCATTGTGGGCTTGGTCGAGCTTGGAATTGACTCCCGTTTCACATCTGCATGTATAAGTGTGTGTTTGGGTGTGAATGTGTAAGAGAACCACACACACACACACACCAGACACACACAAGGGGGGGGGGGGGGGGGGGGGGGGGGGTATGTATGAGGAGTGTGCAGGTTTCACCCCCAGAGGCTCAAATCAACAACAAACAGGGTAGAGGTCTGGACCTGGCGGATTGTTTTCTTAAATGTTAACGCACAAACTTCCCAAAAATCTGCCAATGTGTGTAAAATATCTCCCGCCTCTATACCCCCGTCAACCCATGCAAAAGCCCCTAGATTAATTTGTTTATCTTAAAGGATCAGTTGACTCTGACCAAACTGCCCTTTTTATTCACCAGAGAAAGTAAATTCGTTGTTTTTTGGGGCCTGGTGGAACTAAACAACAGTGCTCTCCAAGGAGTTGGGGAATGCGAACGGCGTGACACCGTGTCACACGGTAACACCAGAGGTTTGTTAGTTGTTTGGGGGGGTAAGTAATTAAAGCTGCACAATGTGGTCATAGTGGGTTCTCAAAATGGCTGCCGGGGCAGTGGGTATGAGGAGGGCGGGTGGGGTGGCACTCCGCTAAATCACTGGGCATGGTGAGGGTAGAGTGGGTTGTTCGGGTAGGCCAGTGTTTGCGTTGGCAGTTTGGAAGGCGTTTGCCCTTTCATGTCTGCCTTCCAAGAGGGGACGAAGCCCCCCTCAGCCAAGACTAACATGGTGCTGTTTGCCTGGCCGTCCTCGCTACAGTGATGTGCTGGGAGACTGAATACACTCTGAACACACTACACCAGCGGGCAGTGTGCTTTCATGGAGTCGTAGTCCAAGTGGTCCTGCCTAAAGCATCAAGGGCAGCTTTAGAGTCAGGTCATTTAATGTGAAATCACTGCTGATTCTGCCAGGGCAGAGACGTTCATAAGGTTTCCGAATGGTTGTTGTCACGATGTGTCATTTCCAGTGGACTGGATTACAGCTGTGACAGTTCTCTCTGCGCTCTCAGCCTCTAGAGCAGCAGAGGTCAACGCCAAACAGGCTCAACCATGTTTTCACCACCCAATGAATTTTAAAACGGGTAAACAGAGTTTTACAAGCTCGTCCCAGGGGTGGCATGAGGCCATTTTCACGGCATGGGCCGCCACAGGCAGGGAGATGCTGGGAAAAGAGAACACGGAGAACGGGACAGTCTTGTTCCCCAGCCCGCCTTTGGCCACGAAAGGTGTGCCACAAACCTATGCAGCAGTTTGCATTTTTTTTTTCAGGAGGAGGAGGATGAGGAGGAGGCAGGAAAGTGGTAAAAAACAAAGTAAATATTCAGAGGCGTTTTACAGAGCGACTCAGTCAAGCGGCGGACCTGTAAAAATACTTCCCGTGAGCTTCTAGCGCTCGCAGGCCCCCGCACAGCTGGCCAGTGGGGCACAAAGGGCTGATTCAGCCCCAAGGAAGGTAGGTGGCCACAAACGGACACCTTTTATTATCTATTTTCCCGGACGCTCCTGTATACGGGTTTGCTGTTTCGAGGCCTGCACGGTTTTAGCAATTTTACTATTACGGCCACATCTGAGAGCTTAGCAACGCTCTTTGTGGGGAACATGGGGATGGAGGGTGCACATGCCCAACGTCAGCTCTCTGGAGCATTCACAGCAATGGTAATGTTGAAACCCCTGTGAACACCAGGTACGTATGTGAGATGTTTTGCGTGTGTGTGTATGCATACTTTGTGTGTATGAGTGTGTGCACGCAATGTTATTCCTGTCAACATCAATGTGGTGTAGCCATACATCATGTGCATTTAGAAACATGTTGTGCCAACTTTTATAGAGAAAATCTTCTTGTCAATAGACCGTTTTGCCCCACGGCCACTGCGCCGACTGAGCTTTGCCCCACGGCCACTGCGCCGACTGAGCTTTGCCCCACGGCCACTGCGCCGACTGAGCTTTGCCCCACGGCCACTGCGCCGACTGAGCTTTCCTCAGTAGAGATTTTATTTCACAACGTTAGGGAAGGATGTCGTTTTGATGTTATGTTTTTGGTTCACTTTACTGTTTGTGTAGTCTTACCGATGTTGATGGCAGTCTCCTGCTTGTCCCCGGTCAGGATCCAGATCTTGATGTCGGCCTTCATCAGCGTCTCAATGGTCTCAGGCACCTTGTCCTGGAGCTTGTCCTCGATGGCTGTGGCCCCTAAGAGCTGCAGGTTCTAGAGAGGGAGAGAAACAGAGAATGGCTGTGGCCCCCAAGAACTGCAGGTTCTAGAGAGGGAGAGAAACATTAGAGAATGTCTGTGGCCCCCAAGAGCTGCAGGTTCTAGAGAGGGAGAGAAGCATGAGGGAATGGCTGTGGCCCCTAAGAGCTGCATGTTCTAGAGAGTGAGATAAGCATGAGGGAACAAGGAAGAGATAATGTAACAAGAGAAGGTGCTTTACAACGTCAAGTGTCAGAAAAATTAAGGGCCGGACTGTGTCACTCATTCACTTCCTGTTTTTCGCTCAAGTCAGCTGCTCTTGTTTTCCCACCTCTCCAAAACTGTGCCATGGATTGGGGGATTTGGGGTTAGGGTGGGGAATAGAGGGGAGAATGAGAACTTAGGGGCCAGTTGTAGTCGCAGCACGGTGGTTAATGTGTTTTTTTTAACAGGAAGCCAGGCGGGTCTTTGGGACGGGGCCTGGGGGGACCTGGAGGGGCCCGATGCTTTGACAGGGCCCCGGAGAGGAGAGAGGAGAGGCAGCTGCAAAGGGGAGGCCAGAGTTGGGCTGGGGGTGCAACGGTCAATACTCCCTAAAGAGCTGTGACCTAGGCCGGGCTGCAGTATATCTTTAGCCCACTACCCATATGAAACCACGCACGGGGGGGAGGGATGCGTGAGTCAATGTTGCGACTTCCCAGTTACATTGTCTCAACATTGACAATATTACGCTGTTTGCTGGGAAGACACAACATGAGATCATAATTTGTGCATTAAATGACAACACGTTAAGTGAATCATGGACATTGTTAATCGTTTACGTAGGTTAAATGCAATCGCATGCAAGTCAAACGCAAATAGGCAATATGGTAACATGTTGACCTTCAAGAACAGATTAAAAAGCCACAGGGTTCATGGTCGAACAGTTGTTTAATTCAGGTCAACAAGGACTGCAGTACACAGGTCACTAAAAGGGGAGTGTCAGTGAGCTTTCGGACCAGGAAGTTCTGGTCATTAATTGTGGTCATGGTCCAAGGTATTGGCCTCTGACCCTTTTCCCTAGGATTTCAATGTGTCTGCATCACATTTGCTGTTCTCTTCATTGATCACCTGACTCAGTAATATGGGTGACTCTCCCTCTTCACTGTTCAGAAACCATATACACAAAGCATCTCAGAGTAGGAGTTCTGATCTCATTATGATCTACAAGGCAAAACTGATCCTAGATCAGAGACGCTGGATACATACAGACCCAGATAAAACGACAGACCTTGGTTCAAATACTATTTGAAAAGTCCCAAAAGCGCAAAACCAGCCCCTCTGGCTGGCCCTGCAGGCAGGCTAGAGAAAACGCTGAAAGTAATTGAATGGTTTCAAACAGTAGGCCTATCTGAACCCAAGACTGCAACTAGGTTTCAGTCAAGACGGCTGCTGAACATACACCAGAACATGGGCTAAACAAACTAACAGTCAGCACCACGTATACGTCTCAATGATCTCTCCTTCCTCATGAAGTATGCACTTGTTCACTTCCCTTCGCTGATTTGAAAGGGATGACTGGTATAAGAAATGTGGTGGAAAATGCCAATAGCCCATGCTTCCAGGAAGTGAGAAAGTGCACACTTCAGGAGAAAGGACTATTATTGGAACAAGGCCCTTCTCTCAGAGATACTGTAAATCTAGTCTCATTCAGACTGCCATCTAGTGGTCTTCTCATCCCTGCACCCCTCTTTCTCAGAACCTTTGTGTTTACACTGTGATTGAGTCCATTTGTTCTGAGCAGCGCTGAAGGTCTGGCAGCAGTGGAGCCCTTGATCAACGAGCCTATGTTTGACTAGTATTTCAACACCACGTTGTACTGTTGCTTTGCAGTACTGTGCCGACCCAACCTGCCCCATACAGTCATTAAGCCCCTTTAGTATATCGTGCATCGAACCATCCAAACCCTTTCGGATTACATTTCCGTGCACCATATGGCACCATATATTCCCAATATAAAGTACTACTTTCTGGTCAAACGTAGTGCACTATATAGGGAATAGGGTGCCATTACGATTGCAACACGTATGCTTTCAGCACCGGCCCGACATTAATCAAGCTGGTCTGAATTCAGGTCTGAATTCAGTTCAACTGATTTAGGTTCAGCGAACCCCTGGAAAGAGGTTTAAAATGGATGCCTTGTGTGATGTTGGTGTCCTTATGGTGAACCTAGCAGGCAGGTAAGTCAATAACTAAGTCATTATCTTGTTTGCAGAGCTGATTGCTCAGCGCTGGAATCTCTTGGCTGATATGAGTTCACATAAGGTTCTGGGTGTGGGTTGGGGAAGGTGGGGTAGCGGTAGAGGTAGCGTTATTTGTAGAGGTAGTGGTATTTGTAGAGATAAAGGTAGTATTATTTGTAGAGTTTGTGGTAGAGGTAGTACTTCAAACATTGAAGAAATAAGTCCTATGTTTACTGGTGGTGTACAGGACTATTGACGGGACAGGGGAAGATGGTGATTGGTGGATAGGGGTTAGTTGGGGAGTGCTGTGGTGTGTATGTGTGTCTGTGCAAGTGTTCATATGCGAGTGTGTGTGTGTGTGTGTGTGTGTGTGTGTGTGTGAGTGTGACTGACCTTCTCGATGAGCTCATAGCTCTCCTCCAGTTTGAGGGCTCGGTTCTGCAGGGCGGTGGCGGCACGGTGGAACACCTCCAACCATTGCTGATAGGATGACTCACTAATCTCAGCCACAGCAAAGCACAGAGTACGCAGCCCTGAGACACAATGGACATACATCACCTGACGTAAACCCAGACGGCCTACATAACCTAATAATGACACAACGGGTGTTAACTTATGGCGATTGACATTACTCTGCATTTCTATTAATATTACACAATAAAAAATACATCAAAAATGGATTATAAAACTGCAGAAACTAGAAATATGCTGATTTTAGCATAGGGGATATGTTGATGTAATTCTGCCAACCTCTCACAAGGGGGTAGTATATTCATAAAGGTAAAGCAATGAAAGAAGAAAGGTTTCTGAAGTGTTTGAATAGGTCCTATGTGTGTTAGGTAGCTAGACAGGGGGAGCTGTTCCCTCACTCACCCTCTGTGGCAAACTGCTCCAGGTGTTTCAGAGTGATCTCTTTATACCTGGAGCTGTCGGCCAGACGGTCGTAGACCACCGTGTCCTGTTGAAACAGCACAGTCATCACACATACTGCCTGGACAGCCAGAAAATAACTGCCATGTAAACAATCACCCATGTAAAATGACTGGCTACCAAACACCAGTGAGCTCCAAAATAATATTGGGGCAGTGAATTGTTTGTTGTTTTGCCTCTGTACTCCAGCACTTTGGATCTGAAATGATACAATGACTGAGGTAAAAGTGCAGACGATCCATTTTAATTTGAGGTTGTTTTCATCCATATCAGGCCAACCGTTTAGAAATTACAGCACCTTTTGTACATAGTCCACCCATTTTAGGGGACCAAAAGTTTTGGGACAAATTCACATATACAGTACCAGTCAAAAATTTGGATACAAATACTCATTCAAGTGTTTCTCTATTTTTATTATTTTATACATCGTAGAATAATAGTGAAGACATAAAAACTATGAAATAAGACATGCGGAATCATGTAGTAACCCAAAAATATATTTACATTTGAGATTCTTCAAAGTAGCCACTCTTTGCCTTGATGAGAGCTTTGAACATTCTTGGCATTCTCTCAACCAGCTTCATGAGGTAGTCACCTGGAATGCTTTTCCAGTCTTGAAGGAGTTCCCACATGAGCATTTGTTGGCTGTTTTTCCTTCACTCCACGGTCCAACTCATCCCAAACCATTTCAATTGGGTTGAGGTCGGTGATTGTGGAGGCCAGGTCACTTGATGCAGCACTACATCACTCTTGTTCTTGGTCAAATAGCCCTTACACAGCCTGAAGGTGTGTTTTGGGTCGTTGTCCTGTTGAAAAACAAATGATAGTCCCACTAAGTGCGAACCAGAGGGGATGGCGTATCGCTGCAGAATGCTTTGGTAGCCATGCTGGTTAAGTGTGCCTTGTATTCTTAATAAATCACTGATGATGTCACCAGCAAAGCACCCACAAACATCACACCACCTCCTCCATGCTTCACAGTGGGAACCACACATGCAGAGTTCGCCAACTCTGCATCTCAAAGACACAGCGGTTAGAACCCAAAATCTCAAATTTGGGCTTCTACCGGTCTAATGTCCATTGCTCGTGTTTCTTGGCCCAAGCAAGTCTCTTCTTATTGGTGTCCTTTAGTAGTTGTTCCTTTGCAGCAATTCAACCATGAAGGCCTGATTCACGCAGTCT
The DNA here is from genome assembly GCF_029448725.1 of Salvelinus fontinalis. NCBI lineage: Eukaryota > Metazoa > Chordata > Actinopteri > Salmoniformes > Salmonidae > Salvelinus > Salvelinus fontinalis. The sequence continues at coordinate 55,917,676 of NC_074670.1, read as the reverse complement.
CCTCTGAACAGTTGATGTTGAGATTTGTCTTACTTGAACTCTGTGAAGCATTTATTTGGGCTGCAATCTGAGAAGCAGTTAATTGTCAATTCCTGCGGCTGGTAACTCTAATGAACTCTGGGTCTTCCTTTCCTGTGGTGGTCCTCATGAGAACCAGTTTCATCATAGCGCTTGATGGTTTTTGCGACTGCACTTGAAGAAACTTTCAAAGTTCTTGAAATTCTCCGGATTGACTGACCTTCTTGTCGTAAAGTAATAATAGACTGTCGTTTCTCTTTGCTTATTTCAGCTGTCTTGCCATAATATGGACTTGGTATTTTATCAAATAGGGCTATCTTCTGTATATCGTAATGAAGTTATTTTTAGAATTCTAACACGGCAATTGCATTAAGAATTAGTGTATCTATCATTTCCTATACAACATGTCTTTTTTAGTAATGTTTATGAATAGTTATTTGGTCAGAATATGTGAGTGTCAGAAAAATATCCGGACGTTGTGGGAAAAAGATGCTACGTTAGCACAATGTATAACCACTGATTTCAGCTCTAAATATGCACATTTTCGAACAAAACATAAGTGTATGTATAACCTGATGTTATAGGACTGTCATCTTATCAAGGTTAGTCAAATTATATATATTTTGCTGGTTTGTTACGATCGCTAACTTTTGCTGCTGGGGAATGGCTTGTGTTTCTGGCTATTGTGGTAAGCTAATATAATGCTATATTGTGTTTTCGCTGTAAAACACTTAAGAAATCGAAAATATTGGCTGGAATCACAAGATGCCTGTCTTTAATTTGCTGTACACCATGTATTTTTCAGAAATGTTTTATGATGAGTATTTAGGTATTTGACGTTGGTGTCTGTAATTACTCTGGCTGCTTCGGTGCTATTTCTGACGCTAGCTGTGATGGTAGCTGCAATGTAAAACTGATTTATACCTCAAATATGCACATTTTTCTAACAAAACATAGATTTATTGAATAACATGTTATAAGACTGTCATCTGATGAAGTTTCTTGGTTAGTTTGGTTGGTTCTTGGTTAGTTAGGTTGGTTTTGTGCATGCTACCTGTGCTGTGAAAAATGTCTGTCCTTTTTTGTATTTGGTGGTGAGCTAACATAAATATACGTGGTGTTTTCGCTGTAAAACATTTTAAAAATCGGACATGTTGGCTGGATTCACAAGATGTTTATCTTTCAAATGCTGTATTGGACTTGTTAATGTGTGAAAGTTAAATATTCCAAAAAAATATATTTTGAATTTCGCGCCCTGCACTTGAGCTGGCTGTAGTCATAAGTGTACCGACGTCGGGCTTGCAGCCAGAAGAAGTTAAGAAAGTAATTCCACAAATTAGCTTTCAACAAGGCACACCTGTTAATTGAAATGCATTCCAGGTGACTACCTCATGAAGTTGGTTGAGAGAATGCCAAGCGTGTGCATAGCTGTCATCAAGGAAAAGGGTGGCTACTTTGAAGAATCTAAAATCTAAAATATATTTTGATTTGTTTAACACTTTTTTGGTTACTACAGGATTCCCTATGTTTTATTTCATAGTTTTGATGTCTTCACTATTATTCTACAATGTAGAAAATAGTCAAAATAAAGACCCTGGAATGACTAGGTATCCAAACTTTTGACTGGTACTGTATGTGTATGTTAAAGTAGAGTCAAAAGTTTAGTATTTGGTCCAATGTTCATAACATTCAATGATTACATCAAGCTTGTTACTTTACAAACTTGTTGGATGCATTTGCTGTTTGTTTTGGATGTGTTTTTCATTATTTTGTGCCCAACAGAAATGAATGGTAAATCATGTGTGCTATTTTGGAATAACTTTCGATTAATGTGGATGCTACCATGATTAATGATAATCCTAAATGAATCGTTAATAACGATTAGTGAGTTAGACGCACAAATACCATACCCCCAAGACATGCTAACCTCTCACCATTACAATAACAGGGGAGGCTAGCATTTCTTTTTTTTTTGGGGGGGGTGTATGATTGTGCATCTGTAACTTTCCCATAGAGTCAAAACAATAAAAAATGTGTCACCGTCTCAACACTTTTGGAGCTCACCGTCTATGAATACGTTCATGAATATATGTACTGTACGTCTATACCGAACACCTAATAGTTAGACAGCAATTAAACAACTGCAGTACTTTTTGTATAGAAATTTGAAAGGGAGAGGAATTTCATTTTTTTTCTTGTGTGTGCAAATCAATAATAAAAATAGGAGAACCAGTGTAATAAATAATATGTCTAATAATGTGTGATCTTGATATTAGATCTTTGGTCTGTTACAGGAAGAAATTTTTATGTCGGAATAGAAGCAATAAGAGAAGCATTTGACAACAGCGCTGTACTATGGTAATGGTCTGTCACATGTGTTGCCATGGAGAGGGAAAGAGAAAGCAGAGCATGAGAGCATGCAAGAGAGCGGGCAAGAGAGAAAGAGCGAGCGAGAAAGCGAGAGAGAAAGTGAGAGCGAGAAAGCGAGAGACACTCACAGCTCCTTTGCAGTAGAGGCGGATCTTGCCAGATGGAGTACGCATGATGACTGACATCCTCTTCCTAGTACTGAGAGACAGAAAATCATCACAATGTTAAAGCTACAGTATGACAGAACATGATCACCTCCTGTAACTAGCAGAGTCAGAACATAATACCTCCTGTAACTAGCAGAGACAAAACATGAACACCTCCTGTACCTAGCAGAGTCAGAACATAACACCTCCTGTAACTAGCAGAGACAGAACATAACATCTCCTGTAACTAGCAGAGACAAAACATGAACACCTCATGTAACTAGCAGTCAGAACATAACACCTCCTGTAACTAGCAGAGACAGAACATAATCACCTCCTGTAACTAGCAGAGACATAACATAATCACCTCCTGTAACTAGCAGACAGAACATAATTACCTCCTGTAACTAGCAGTCAGAACATAACACCTCCTGTACCTAGCAGAGACAGAACATGATCACCTACTGTAACTAGCAGAGTCAGAACATAACACCTCCTGTACCTAGCAGAGACAGAACATAACACCTCCTGTACCTAGCAGAGACAGAACATAACACCTCCTGTACCGAGCAGAGACAAAACATGATCACCTCTTGTAACTAGCAGAGTCAGAACATAACACCTCCTGTAACTAGCAGAGACAGAACATAATCACCTCCTGTAACTAGCAGACAGAACATAATCACCTCCTGTAACTAGCAGACAGAACATAATCACCTCCTGTAACTAGCAGAGTCAGAACATAACACCTCCTGTAACTAGCAGAGACAGAACATAATCACCTCCTGTAACTAGCAGACAAAACATAACACCTCCTGTAACTAGCAGAGTCAGAACATAACACCTCCTGTAACTAGCAGAGACAGAACATAACACCTCCTGTAACTAGCAGACAGAACATAATCACCTCCTGTAACTAGCAGAGTCAGAACATAACACCTCCTGTAACTAGCAGACAAAACATGAACACCTCCTGTAACAAGCAGAGTCAGAACATAACACCTCCTGTAATTAGCAGAGACAGAACATAATCACCTCCTGTAACTAGCAGAGACAGAACATAATCACCTCCTGTAACTAGCAGAGACAGAACATAATCACCTCCTGTAACTAGCAGACAGAACATAATTACCTCCTGTAACTAGCAGTCAGAACATAACACCTCCTGTACCTAGCAGAGACAGAACATGATCACCTCCTGTAACTAGCAGAGTCAGAACATAACACCTCCTGTACCTAGCAGAGACAGAACATAACACCTCCTGTACCTAGCAGAGACAGAACATAACACCTCCTGTACCGAGCAGAGACAAAACATGATCACCTCCTGTAACTAGCAGAGTCAGAACATAATCACCTCCTGTAACTAGCAGACAGAACATAATCACCTCCTGTAACTAGCAGAGTCAGAACATAACACCTCCTGTAACTAGCAGAGTCAGAACATAACACCTCCTGTAACTAGCAGAGACAGAACATAATCACCTCCTGTAACTAGCAGACAAAACATGAACACCTCCTGTAACTAGCAGAGTCAGAACATAACACCTCCTGTAACTAGCAGAGACAGAACATAACACCTCCTGTAACTAGCAGACAGAACATAATCACCTCCTGTAACTAGCAGAGTCAGAACATAACACCTCCTGTAACTAGCAGAGTCAGAACATAACACCTCCTGTAATTAGCAGAGACAGAACATAATCACCTCCTGTAACTAGCAGACAGAACATAATCACCTCCTGTAACTAGCAGTCAGAACATAACACCTCCTGTACCGAGCAGAGACAGAACATGATCACATCCTGTAACTAGTAGAGTCAGAACATAACACCTCCTGTAACTAGCAGAGACAAAACATGATCACCTCCTGTAACTAGCAGAGACAAAACATGATCACCTCCTGTACCTAGCAGAGACAAAACATGATCACCTCCTGTAACTAGCAGAGACAAAACATGATCACCTCCTGTACCTAGCAGAGACAGAACATGATCACCTCCTGTACCTAGCAGAGACAGAACATAACACCTCCTGTAACTAGCAGAGACAGAACATAACACCTCATGTAACTAGCAGAGTCAGAACATGATCACCTCCTATACCTAGCAGAGTCAGAACATGATCACCTCCTGTACATAGCAGAGACAGAACATAACACCTCCTGTAACTAGCAGAGACAGAACATAACACCTCCTGTAACTAGCAGAGTCAGAACATAATACCTACTGTAACTAGCAGAGACAGAACATTATCACCTACTGTAACTAGCATAGACAGAACATGATCACCTACTAAAACTAGCAGAGACAGAACATTATCACCTACTGTAACTAGCAGAGACAGAACATTATCGCCTACTGTAACTAGCAGAGACAGAACATGATCACCTACTAAAACTAGCAGAGACAGAACATTATCGCCTACTGTAACTAGCATAGACAGAACATGCTCACCTACTGTAACTAGCAGAGACAGAACATGCTCACCTCCTGTAACTAGCAGAGACAGAACATGATCACCTACTGTAACTAGCAGAGACAGAACATTATCGCCTACTGTAACTAGCAGAGACAGAACATGATCACCTACTAAAACTAGCAGAGACAGAACATTATCACCTACTGTAACTAGCATAGACAGAACATGATCACCTACTAAAACTAGCAGAGACAGAACATTATCACCTACTGTAACTAGCAGAGACAGAACATTATCGCCTACTGTAACTAGCAGAGACAGAACATGATCACCTACTAAAACTAGCAGAGACAGAACATTATCGCCTACTGTAACTAGCATAGACAGAACATGCTCACCTACTGTAACTAGCAGAGACAGAACATGCTCACCTACTGTAACTAGCAGAGACAGAACATGATCGCCTACTGTAACTAGCATAGACATTATCGCCTACTGTAACTAGCATAGACAGAACATGATCGCCTACTGTAACTAGCATAGACAGAACATGATCGCCTACTGTAACTAGCATAGACAGAACATGATCACCTACTGTAACTAGCAGAGACAGAACATGATCACCTACTGTAACTAGCAGAGACAGAACATGATCGCCTACTGTAACTAGCAGAGACAGAACATGATCACCTCCTGTAACTAGCAGAGACAGAACATGATCACCTCCTGTAACTAGCAGAGACAGAACATGATCACCTACTGTAACTAGCAGAGACAGAACATTATCGCCTACTGTAACTAGCAGAGACAGAACATGATCACCTACTAAAACTAGCAGAGACAGAACATTATCACCTACTGTAACTAGCATAGACAGAACATGATCACCTACTAAAACTAGCAGAGACAGAACATTATCACCTACTGTAACTAGCAGAGACAGAACATTATCGCCTACTGTAACTAGCAGAGACAGAACATGATCACCTACTAAAACTAGCAGAGACAGAACATTATCGCCTACTGTAACTAGCATAGACAGAACATGCTCACCTACTGTAACTAGCAGAGACAGAACATGCTCACCTCCTGTAACTAGCAGAGACAGAACATGATCACCTACTGTAACTAGCAGAGACAGAACATTATCGCCTACTGTAACTAGCAGAGACAGAACATGATCACCTACTAAAACTAGCAGAGACAGAACATTATCACCTACTGTAACTAGCATAGACAGAACATGATCACCTACTAAAACTAGCAGAGACAGAACATTATCACCTACTGTAACTAGCAGAGACAGAACATTATCGCCTACTGTAACTAGCAGAGACAGAACATGATCACCTACTAAAACTAGCAGAGACAGAACATTATCGCCTACTGTAACTAGCATAGACAGAACATGCTCACCTACTGTAACTAGCAGAGACAGAACATGCTCACCTACTGTAACTAGCAGAGACAGAACATGATCGCCTACTGTAACTAGCATAGACATTATCGCCTACTGTAACTAGCATAGACAGAACATGATCGCCTACTGTAACTAGCATAGACAGAACATGATCGCCTACTGTAACTAGCATAGACAGAACATGATCGCCTACTGTAACTAGCATAGACATTATCGCCTACTGTAACTAGCATAGACAGAACATTATCGTCTACTGTAACTAGCATAGACAGAACATTATCGCCTACTGTAACTAGCATAGACAGAACATGATCGCCTACTGTAACTAGCATAGACATTATCGCCTACTGTAACTAGCATAGACAGAACATTATCGCCTACTGTAACTAGCATAGACAGAACATTATCACCTACTGTAACTAGCAGAGACAGAACATTATCACTTACTGTAACTAGCATAGAGAGAACATTATCGCCTACTGTAACTAGCATAACGAGAACATTATCACCTACTGTAACTAGCAGAGACAGAACATGATCGCCTACTGTAACTAGCATAGACAGAACATGATCGCCTACTGTAACTAGCATAGAAATTATCGCCTACTGTAACTAGCATAGACAGAACATTATCGCCTACTGTAACTAGCATAGACAGAACATTATCACCTACTGTAACTAGCAGAGACAAAACATTATCACTTACTGTAACTAGCATAGAGAGAACATTATCGCCTACTGTAACTAGCATAGAGAACATTATCGCCTACTGTAACTAGCATAGACAGAACATTCTCGCCTACTGTAACTAGCAGAGACAGAACATTATCGCCTACTGTAACTAGCAGAGACAGAACATGATCACCTACTGTAACTAGCAGAGACAGAACATGATCACCTACTGTAACTAGCAGAGACAGAACATTATCGCCTACTGTAACTAGCAGACAGAACATGCTCACCTACTGTAACTAGCATAGACAGAACATGATCGCCTACTGTAACTAGCAGAGACAGAACATGATCGCCTACTGTAACTAGCATAGACAGAACATTATCGCCTACTGTAACTAGCATAGACAGAACATTATCGCCTACTGTAACTAGCAGAGACAGAACATTATCGCCTACTGTAACTAGCAGAGACAGAACATGATCACCTACTAAAACTAGCAGAGACAGAACATTATCGCCTACTGTAACTAGCATAGACAGAACATGCTCACCTACTGTAACTAGCAGAGACAGAACATGCTCACCTCCTGTAACTAGCAGAGACAGAACATGATCACCTACTGTAACTAGCAGAGACAGAACATTATCGCCTACTGTAACTAGCAGAGACAGAACATGATCACCTACTAAAACTAGCAGAGACAGAACATTATCACCTACTGTAACTAGCATAGACAGAACATGATCACCTACTAAAACTAGCAGAGACAGAACATTATCACCTACTGTAACTAGCAGAGACAGAACATTATCACCTACTGTAACTAGCAGAGACAGAACATTATCACCTACTGTAACTAGCAGAGACAGAACATTATCACCTACTGTAACTAGCAGAGACAGAACATTATCGCCTACTGTAACTAGCAGAGACAGAACATTATCGCCTACTGTAACTAGCAGAGACAGAACATTATCGCCTACTGTAACTAGCAGAGACAGAACATGATCGCCTACTGTAACTAGCATAGACATTATCGCCTACTGTAACTAGCAGAGACAGAACATGATCGCCTACTGTAACTAGCATAGACATTATCACCTACTGTAACTAGCAGAGACAGAACATTATCACCTACTGTAACTAGCAGAGACAGAACATGATCGCCAACTGTAACTAGCAGAGACACATGGTTTATGAAGTGTTACGCAAAACAATAGAATGTTATATATATGGGGGATACAACCATCCCAGCTCTGCAGATTTTGCTGCGAAAAGACCGAATCAATAGATCATTTGTTTTGGTACCGTCCATATGTATCTTATTTTTGGTCGCAAGTCCAGGAATGTTTGAAGAAGTGCAATATTTACCTGGAGCTAACGCTACAGATAGCACTACTGGGTGATTTGAAAAGTCATCGTCAATTGATCAATAATATAACAATACTTTTAGCAAAAATTGTGATCTTTAATTTACAATCTATAGAAACTATGAGAATAAAAAGGTTCAGAACTTTCATGAAACATCACTGTAGAAAAATATATGTCAAATAGAAATTCAAAAATGGATGGTGTCAAGAGATATATGGGAGGGGTTGAGTGGAACTGAAAGGTGATAAACAAGATAACTAATGTAAAATATACTGTGTATGTAAAATGTATATAGGTTCGGAACTTTTGTGAAACAGCACTGTTAAAAATATATGGCAAAATAGAAACCAAACTGGATGGTCGACAGAGATAGATGGGAGGGGTTGATGGTAGCTAAAGGATGGGATTAAAAACAAATAAAAGATAACTATGGTAAAATACATTGTGTCTGTAAAATTAATAAAGTATGTATATATACTGGAAGAAGAAGCATAAGTGTTGTTGTCCCTTAATTTACTCCAATTATGTGAGGCGTGGTAGGGTTAGGGAAAAATAAAAGTTTTTTTTTTTTTTTTTAATGTTAATAATGATTTAAAAAATAACTATTATCCCCTACTGTAAACAGCAGAGAGAACATTATCCCCTACTGTAACTAGCAGAGACAGAACATTTGTGAAAGTAAAATATATCACACCGCTAAATTCACAAAATTAAAACAAGTAAATCTAGAATATATGCCAGGGTGGTCGCATAAAAATGTGTCTACTGTAAAATGTGTGGCAAGGTTGTTGCATAGCCAACATGGTGTCATTAATTACCACCATCAGCCTCCTGTATTTTAGTGGCACCTCACCACCTGCATGCCACTTTGACCGAGGCACAGTACCGGACCATGTTTAAACATATATAACACGTGTCAAACTCATGCAGGTTTTCACTCCTCCTTTGTACATGATCTATCAAATAAGGTCACTGATTAGTATGGAACTCCCCCTCGTGTGGTTGTCGAGGTCTTAATTGAAAGGTAAAACTAAAAGCCAGCAGACACTCAGCCATCTGTGGAATGAGTTTGACACCCCTGCTCTAAATGAAGACATCTGCAGTTCATTTAGAAGTAGAACCAACAGATTCAGAGGGAACTTTAAGAGTGGATGGAATGAAATGAAGCCGTACCTGGTGAACTCTAGAACATGGAGCAGTTCATACTTCTCCTCGGCTCCAAGCTGAGAACAAAACAGACAGAGACAGTCAGTCAGTCATTAAACTAAGTCATTGACTCGAAACTAGCCTTCCTTTATCACGTTTCACTATGAAAGTAACCCAACGCTCCATTTTTGACCCTTGTCTAATCTTAATTGAACTAAATAGTACTCAGTCAGCCCGCCCCACTCGGATGTGGAGAGTAAGAAAATGTAATGAATTTCCTTATAATTGTGAAGACCACCAGGTACAATTGCCGATGATTACATGTGCGTCAAGGGGCTTTCGCAGGCCTAATAAAAGTTGAGGACCTAGACAAATGTCTTGAAAATGTCGTACTCTGGAGAAAAATTTGAAGAGGGCTTAGGCTTCCGTGCCGGTCTACCTCCTCCCTAAGTGCAATCATCAGGTTAGCCAATTACAGGAAACAAAGTGCCCTTAGGTTAGAGGGGGACGCGTTCACAGATGCAATCGCGTACCCGTAATCTAATTGAGTAATTTAGAAGAGTCGTTATTTTCCATGACATGGCCTGTGCTCTAGCTACATCCTCCATGAAAGGACATGGATCCAAAAAGTAGGATAATTATTTTTCCCCCCCCAAATAATCTTAAGCCGAGTTTGATTGAACTTGCCAATGCAATGGTCCCAGAAGTACCAACCCCACCCATCTGTCACTCCAGGCAGGCGCAGTCAAACGCTCAAAGCAGCGGTCTATGTATTGCATTCTGTGTACTATAGTGCATTGATTGTGTAATTTTTATGCTGATCTCACAAAATTAATTTCCATGTATATAACTGTATATAGCCTCATTACTGTTATTTGTGTTACTTTTTACTTTATTTAGTAAATATTTTCTTAACATTTTCTTAACTACATTGTTGGTTACGGGCTTGTAAGTAAGCATTTTACGGTAAGGTCTACACCGGTTGTATTCAGCACATGTGACAAATAAATTTTGATTTGATTTGTAAATGGACAAAAAAAGAATGCATCGTAAGTACTCGAAAAGAAAACAAATCCTACTTGAACTCAGGTCTGCTCCACCATACATTGGTCCGATCCTCAAGTATTTCCCGTCTCACAAAGGATGCATCCCAAACGGCACTCATTTCCCTTTATAGTGCACTGTTTTTGACCAGGGCCCATAGGGGTACGGTCAAAAGCAGTGCACTATAAAGTGAATAGAGTGCCAAATGTTGAGATGAAGCCTCAAGACATTTAATCAGACAGAGGCCTCAAAGTGCTGAGTGATTGTCATAGCGACAAGCTCCTTGATGATATTTTACAGTGAGAGAGAGCACTTGTCTGAGCTCTGAGGGACAATAGAGGTGTTCTGTGTTTACACAAAAAGCACAGCGTCTGTCCCTGTGGTGGCTAAACAAAGGCTTTCATTCCCAGTGTATAGTGAAAAAAAATAAGCCTAATTATTGTGTTGTATATGGGATGCTGAGATATTTCTCCATTGAAACATTTTGCAATGCTATTTCTACCAGGGATGGGCATTTGAAATGATTTCACTCTTCGAATAATATACACCTTCAAATTAGTGGATTCGGCTATTTCAGCCACACCCGTTGCGTACAGGTGTATAAAATTGAGCACACCGCCATGCAATCTCCATAGACAAACATTGGCAGTAGAATGGTCTTACTGAAGAGCTCAGTGACCTTTAACATGGCACCGTCATAGGATGTCACCTTTCCAACAAGTCAGTTCGGCACATTTCTGCCCTGCTAGAGCTGCCCCAGTCAACTTTAAGTGCTGTTATTGTAATGAGGAAACGTCTAGGAGCAACAATGGCTCAGTCGCGAAGTGGTAGGCCACACAAGCTCACAGAATGGGACCGCCGAGTGCTGAAGCGCGTAGCGTGTAAAAATCGCCTGTCCTCTGTTGCAAAACTCACTATCGAGTTCCAAACTGCCTCTGGAAGCAACATCAGCACAAGAACTGTTCTTCGGGAGATTCATGAAATGCGTCTCCATGGCCAAGAAGCCGCACATAAGCCTAAGATCACCACGCGCAATGCCAAGCATCGGCTGGGGTTGTGTAAAGCTTGCCGCCATTGGAGCAGTAGAAATGCGCTCTCTTAATCTGTGTTTGGCGGATGCCAGGAGAACGCTACCTTCCCAATTCATAGTGTCAAATTTAAAGTTTGGAGGAGGAGGAATAATGGTCTGCGGGTGTTTTTCATGGTTCCGGCTAGGCCCCTTCGCTTCAGTGAAGGGAAATCTTCACACTACATCATACAATGATATTCTAGACGATTCGGTGCTTCCAACTTTGTGGCAACAGTTTGGTGGAAGGTCCTTTCCTGTTTCAGCATGAAAAATCCCTTGTGCACAAAGCGAGGTCCATACAGAAATGGTTTGTCGAGATCGTTGTGGAAGAACTTGACTGGCCTATTTATCATACCATCTGCTAGGGCCAGTCTTGACTGCATCAAATCGTTGTAAAGAAGCTAGCAAGCTACAGTAGCCAGCTAAGTTAGCCAGCTAGCTAGCTTAAGTAGCAAGTCTAACTATTTCGCTGCACTCCCCACACTGGTCTACAACAAATCCATTTTATGAAACAGCCTACCTGTTGGTTGATCATTGTAGCCTACTCCTTCTCATTAAGCCAACTTAATTCCGCAATTTTATTTCCATTTTGTATTGATTAGAATCTCCCACTTTACATGGAGTGTTTGACTGTAACGTGGCTTTGATTGGACAGTAACAACAAGGTAAACGTGTGAAACGTGTGTAGGCTACTGATGCTTTTTTTAATATTATTATTATTTAAAAAAAATTTAATGGGGCACAGCGTCATGAAACTGTTGTTTTACTAAAATGTCAAATGTAATGGTCTATCCTTGTAGGCTATGTAGCAATGTCACATAGATCATTTTAGACAAAGCCTTTTCATTGTTAAAACAGGCCGAACAATCAGAGCACTTTATTACTAGAACGCTCTGCACACAATGACCGTAGCCTTTCAATACTGGGCAATGTTTGGCAGGTCTACCTCAAAACGTTTGCACACAAGAGGTACTGTAGATGGGTGAGTTACCACCTTACAATGTATAGAGCTTTAAGAGCTACAGAAGAGCAGTGTGTTCATTTTCATTATCAGACTTTATTTTGTTAATACCATAGAAATAGAATCACTAGAATAAGATTTATATTTATATGTATTCTGCTGCATCTACTCACCGCTTGAATGATGACACTGTCTGGGGTTCTACCGGAGAACACAAAGCCCAGGTTCGCCGCTGCCCTCACCAGAGCCCCTTCGTCTGTATAACCAGAGGAGAGCCCAAGTTAGGGTTGGAGATGAGAGGTGCACCAGAACAGCAACACAAGTATCACAGAGACATGAGATGACCAAGACAGTTGGGGTCTAACTAAGCACTTGGAAGAATTTTGTTCTAGACCTCAAAAATGATCATACAGTTGTTTATAAATGAGTGCTACAACCACTATTTGTACATACGGAAAGTATTCGGATCGCTTCCCTTTTTCCACATTGTTACGTTAAAGCCTAATTCTAAAATTTATTAAATTATTTTCCCCCTCATCAATCTACACACAAATCAGCCATAATGACATAGCTGAATGCCAAGAGTGTGCAAAGCTGTCAAGGCAAATGGTGGCTACTTTGAAGAACCTCAAATATAAAATATATTTTGATTTGTTTAACACTTATTTGGTTACTACATGATTCCATATGTGTTATTTCATAGCTTTGATGTCTTCACTATTATTCTACAATGTAGAAAATAGTACAAATAAAGAAAACCCTTGAAATGAGTAGGTGTGTCCAAACTGCGCGCACACACACAATTTTATATTGTATTATACAGGGCGCATTTGGAAAAGAGACTTAGGTCTCAATGTCTTCCCTGTCAAAATAAAGGTTAAATAAAATAGTGACATTCTATCCATTCATCACATCTCCTCTTTTTGTCTGGATCACAAGGAAACAAGGCCAGAGGGAATGCACTCTTAATTATTAAGTGGATAGGTTCTGCAGATTCACTGAGGTAAGCGCCACTTTAAATATTTCAAATGAACAAGCTCTACTTAGAGGGGGGGGGAGAACACACAACCCTGGCTGATCAACAGAACACAAAAATGAGCAGTTCTTATTGGACTAGTCATGGTAGTCCATTTTCTTCCGTTTGGTGCCTGTTGAACCATTTCAAAACATCTAGCCTTGGTGCCTGTTGAACACGACCCTGCGCTCTACCACTACAAAACATCTAGCCTTGGTGCCTGTTGAACACGACCCTGCTCTCTACCACTACAAAACATCTAGCCTTGGGGCCTGTTGAACACGACCCTGCTCTCTACCACTACAAAACATCTAGCCTTGGGGCCTGTTGAACACGACCCTGCTCTCTACCACTACAAAACATCTAGCCTTGGGGCCTGTTGAACACGACCCTGCTCTCTACCACTACAAAACATCTAGCCTTGGGGCCTGTTGAACACGACCCTGCTCTCTACCACTACAAAACATCTAGCCTTGGTGCCTGTTGAACACGACCCTGCTCTCTACCACTACAAAACATCTAGCCTTGGTGCCTGTTGAACACGACCCTGCTCTCTACCACTACAAAACATCTAGCCTTGGTGCCTGTTGAACACGACCCTGCTCTCTACCACTACAAAACATCTAGCCTTGGTGCCTGTTGAACACGACCCTGCTCTCTACCACTACAAAACATCTAGCCTTGGTGCCTGTTGAACACGACCCTGCTCTCTACCACTACAAAACATCTAGCCTTGGGGCCTGTTGAACACGACCCTGCTCTCTACCACTACAAAACATCTAGCCTTGGGGCCTGTTGAACACGACCCTGCTCTCTACCACTACAAAACATCTAGCCTTGGTGCCTGTTGAACACGACCCTGCTCTCTACCACTACAAAACATCTAGCCTTGGTGCCTGTTTAACACGACCCTGCGCTCTACCACTACAGAACATCTAGCCTTGTTGGCTCAAAGCATATAAAGTCAGATTGACCTTGTATATAATAATAGAGAATACTCAGGGTTAACGTGCATCCTTTTCTATTGTTCAGATGTCTGTTCCACTCCTGCACAACGAAATTGCTGTCTTTTGTATACTGGTCACATCCCAGTTTGTGTCACTCCCATCTTCAATAAGGTATTGATGTCATTAGTTGATATCAATGAGATGGTGTTGTCATATGTCCGCAGACGATACTGAGAGGTTTGAGGGGCTTGGCAAACAATGAGACTTAGGAACACAGGAAATTGAGGCATGACAATATAAGTGGTCGCCTAGAGACAGCCATTTATTCAACATCAACTGGAGATCCTTTGCTTCTGTATTCTTATATTTGATTGGTAGATTGACTGACGGACGTTTGGTGACTGACCTGGCGGTTCAAGCTATCATAAGGCTGTTAAAAGGCTGTTAAGAGCGGTTGTAAGACTGTTACAGTGCAGTGCTGTGAGGTCAGGACTGGTGGGCCGTACCTGGTGAGGCAGCCTGGTAGACGATCGTATCGTCAGTGCGCTCGGGGACAGCCGTGTGACAGATGGCCAACATGGTCATGAAGTCCAGGATGACAGGAGCTGTGGGCTGCAGAGGGACAGGGAGGGAGGGGAAGAGAGTGAAAGAGGTGGGGAGGGAGAGTGAGGGGAACAGGGAGAATGAGAAAGGGAGGGAGCGAAAGAGGGAGAGAGTAAGGAAACATCATTAGAGAGCATGCCTAATTACTACTGGTAAATGACGACCAGACACCTGCAAATAATAGCCTATATTGACCGACTGATAATAAACTGAATAAGATGCTGGAAATCTCTCTTGCCTATATCTGTAATTTCTTTATTGCTAATAACGCTACCCTCGCGGTCCCAGGCGATGATGACAAGTATAAACATTAAGTCCACAAGACTGCTTCGTCATATCTTCTGTTCCTTCAAGAGCATATTCTTTTTCAATCGTCAATATAGAAATGCTACCAAAAAAAACCTATTAAAACTTGTTACAAATGATGGAGTCACGCATGATTCACCAAATGATATTTTGAAAGAGGAAGTAAAGTACTTTAAGAATATATTTTCGTTTCAGGCTCCTCCATCTCCACTAACTGAAACTAATTGTATGGATTTTTTCCCTAATAATAATGTAAAATTAACATCTGTACAGAAAGACTCATGTGAAGGCCTAATTACAGAGGAGGAACTACTTGATGCAATTGGGGCCTTTAAGGATGGGAAAACTCCAGGACTGGATGGCATACCAGTGGAAGTATACAAACATTTTTTTGATATACTCAAAGGACCATTATTAGCTTGTTTTAACCACTCCTATATAAATGATAGATTATCAGACACGCAACAAGAAGGTGTGATATCATTATTACTGAAACAGGACCCAAGTGGTATATATAAAGATCCAGTCCATTTAAAAAATTGGAGACCTCTTACACTTCAGTGTTGTGATGCAAAAATCCTAGCAAAATGCTTGGCGCATAGAATAAAAAAAGTTTTGTCAGATATTATTCATCCTAATCAGACAGGTTTTTTACATGGACGATACATTGGAGATAATATAAGGCAAGTACTGGAAACAATGGAACACTATGAAATATCGGGGACACCAGGCCTGGTTTTCATAGCTGATTTTGAAAAGGCTTTTGATAAAGTACGACTGGAGTTTATATATAAATGCCTAGAATATTTCAATTTTGGGGAATCTCTTATAAAATGGGTAAAAATTATGTATAGTAACCCTAGGTGTAAAATAGTAAATAATGGCTACATCTCAGAAAGTTTTAAACTATCTAGAGGAGTAAAACAAGGTTGTCCACTATCGGCATATCTATTTATTATTGCCATCGAAATGTTAGCTGTTAAAATTAGATCAAACATTAATATTAAGGGATTAGAAATCCAGGGCCTAAAAACTAAGGTGTCATTGTACGCTGATGATTCATGTTTTCTTTTAAAACCACAACTAGAAACTCTCCACGGCCTCTTAGAGGATCTAGATACATTTGCTATCCTCTCTGGATTAAAACCAAATTATGATAAATGTACCATATTACGTATTGGATCACTAAAAAATACACATTTTACATTGCCATGTAGTTTACCAATTAAATGGTCTGACGGTGATGTGGACATACTCGGTATACAAATCCCAAAAGAAAGAAATGATCTCACTCCAATAAATCTTTATAGAAAGTTAGCAAAAATAGATAAGATCTTGCTACCATGGAAAGGAAAATACCTGTCTATTTGTGGGAAAATCACCCTGATTAACTCTTTAATCATATCACAGTTTACCTATTTGCTTATGGTTTTGCCTACACCTAGTGACCTGCTTTTTAAATTATATGAACAAAAAATATTCAATTTTATTTGGAACGGCAAGCCAGATAAAATTAAAAGGGCCTATTTATATAACGAATATGAATTCGGAGGGCAGAAATTATTAAATATTAAAGCATTAGACCTCTCACTAAAGGCATCAGTCATACAAAAGTTATACTTAAATCCAAACTGGTTCTCTAGTAGATTGGTACGAATGTCTCATCCTATGTTCAAGAAGGGCCTTTTTCCCTTTATTCAGATTACACCTACTCACTTTCGGTTGCTTGAAAAGGAAATAATTTCCAAAATATCTTTATTTTTTAAACAAGCCTTAGAAAGTTGGTTGCAATTTCAGTTTAATCCACCTGAAAGGACGGAACAAATAGTACAACAAATCTTGTGGTTAAATTCAAATATAGTAATTGATTAAAAAAAATGTATTTATCGAAGAAATTTTTAAAAAAGGTATAATTTTTGTGAATGATATCATAAATAGGACTGGTGGAGTAATGTCACACATGCAGCTAACACAAACATATGGAAATGTCTGCTCTACCCAAAATTACAACCAATTAATTGCGGCATTACCACAAAAATGGAAGAGGCAGGTGGAAGGGGATAAAAGTAAGGAACTTGTATGTCGGCCTTATATTAAAGAACATAAATGGTTAAAGAAAAGTGTGATAAATAAAAACATATACCAATTTCATTTAAGGACCAAAAAACTTACAGCTGTGCCATATAAATTGCAAAATAGTTGGGAAGAGATTTTCGATGTACCCATTCCATGGCACATGGTTTATGAATTGATACGCAAAACAACGCCGGATTCAAAACTTCGAATTTTTCAATTTAAATTATTGTACAAAATTCTTGCAACTAATAGAATGTTATATATATGGGGGATACAATCTTCCCAGCTCTGTAGATTCTGCTGTGTGGAGGCAGAGTCATTAGACCATTTATTTTGGTATTGTCCGCATGTAGCTCGTTTTTGGTCACAGGTCCAGGAATGGTTGAAGAATTGCAACATTTGCGTAGAACTAACGCTACAGATAGCAATACTGGGGGATTTGAAAAGCCATAGTCAATCAATCAATAATATAATAATTATTTTAGCAAAAAATTTTATTTTTAATTTACAATCCGTGGAAGCTATGAGAATAGGAAGATTCAAATATTTTGTGAAGCATCACAGCACAGTTGAAAAATATATGGCAAATAAAAATCCGAAATGGATGATGTTGGAAGATAGATGGGAAAGGTTGAGTGGAGCTGAAGGGTGGGACTAATAACAAGATAAACAATGTAGGGCATACGGGATCTGTGAAATGTGTATAGGTGCGGAGCTATTGTGAAATAGCACAGTTACAAGTGGAAATCAAACTGGATGGACAACAGAAATAGAGGAAGGACTAAGAACAAACAAGAGAGAACTATTATAAAGTAGACTGTGTCTGTAAAATGTGTATAAGATGTATAAATTGAAGGTAAAAACAGAAATGTTTATCAGTTTACTCCAATTGGGGGATCGGTGGTAGGGTTTGCGGGGAATAATAATAAAGGTATACTCTTTAAAAAAAGTATGTATGTCTATGTAGGTATGTGTATGTATATATGTGTATATGTATGCATACGTGAATGGATATATATATTTACCCCAAAAAATATGGGGGATTGGAAATGATGCAGACAATTACATTGGAAGCAACATTCTTTCCGCAATATTAAGCTGATCCACCCCCCCCAAAAAAAAAAAGAAAAAAAAAAAAAAAAAAAAAAAAGAGCATATGTAGTAGCGTACGTTGAGTTCATGAGATGTTGCACAGTGCTGGGTTAGGAGTAGAGCTGCATCCCAAATTTACATGTTAGTCATTTAGTAGACAATCTTATCCAGAGCGCCTTACAGTAATGAGTGCCTGTATTTACATACTTTTTTCCCGTACTGGTCCCCTGTGGGAATCAAACCCACAACCCTGGCGTTGCAAGCACCATGCTCTACCAAATGAGCTACACGGGACAGTGCCAAATCGCACCCTATTCCTTACATAGAGCACAACTTACAAAAACAGGAATAGGGTGCCATTTGGTATGCAGCCAGGGCTAAGGCAGAGGGAGTGGTGGAGCTGGAGGGCTGGTTGATGCTACTGAGGCTCTGATCTGGGCTGAGATTGAATGAACACCAGCCCAGTGTCAGTGACCTCAGTTGGGCCAAGAATGACAACAAAACCTCAAAGCAACAGCATGGATCTACAGTAGGGTGCAGTTAGTCAACAGCATGGATCTGCAGTAGGGTAGGGATAGTCAACAGCATGGATCTGCAGTAGGGTGTAGTTAGTCAACAGCATGGATCTGCAGTAGGTTAGGGTTAGTCAACAGCATGGATCTGCAGTAGGTTAGGGTTAGTCAACAGCATGGATCTGCAGTAGGTTAGGGTTAGTCAAAAGCATGGATCTGCAGTAGGTTAGGGTTAGTCAAAAGCATGGATCTGCAGTAGGTTAGGGTTAGTCAACAGCATGGATCTGCAGTAGGGTGTAGTTAGTCAACAGCATGGATCTATAGTAGGGTGTAGTTAGTCAACAGCATGGATTTACAGTAGGGTGTAGTTAGTCAACAGCATGGATCTATAGTAGGGTGTAGTTAGTCAACAGCATGGATTTACAGTAGGGTGTAGTTAGTCAACAGCATGGATCTATAGTAGGGTGTAGTTAGTCAACAGCATGGATCTATAGTAGGGTGTACTTAGTCAACAGCATGGATCTGCAGTAGGGTGCAGTTAGTCAACAGCTTGGATCTGCAGTAGGGTGTAGTTAGTCAACAGCATGGATCTGCAGTAGGGTGTAGTTAGTCAACAGCATGGATCTGCAGTAGGGTAGGGATAGTCAACTGCATGGATCTGCAGTAGGTTAGGGTTAGTCAACAGCATGGATCTGCAGTAGGGTGCAGTTAGTCAACAGCCTGGATCTGCAGTAGGGTGTAGTTAGTCAACAGCATGGATCTGCAGTAGGGTGTAGTTAGTCAACAGCATGGATCTGCAGTAGGGTAGGGATAGTCAACTGCATGGATCTGCAGTAGGTTAGGGTTAGTCAACAGCATGGATCTGCAGTAGGGTGCAGTTAGTCAACAGCTTGGATCTGCAGTAGGGTAGGGATAGTCAACAGCATGGATCTGCAGTAGGGTAGGGATAGTCAACAGCATGGATCTGCAGTAGGTTAGGGTTAGTCAACAGCATGGATCTGCAGTAGGGTGCAGTTAGTCAACAGCTTGGATCTGCAGTAGGGTAGGGTTAGTCAACAGCTTGGATCTGCAGTAGGGTGTAGTTAGTCAACAGCATGGATCTGCAGTAGGGTAGGGATAGTCAACAGCATGGATCTGCAGTAGGGTAGGGATAGTCAACAGCATGGATCTGCAGTAGGTTAGGGTTAGTCAACAGCATGGATCTGCAGTAGGGTGTAGTTAGTCAACACCATGGATCTGCAGTAGGGTGTAGTTAGTCAACAGCATGGATCTGCAGTAGGGTAGGGATAGTCAACAGCATGGATCTGCAGTAGGGTAGGGATAGTCAACAGCATGGATCTGCAGTAGGTTAGGGTTAGTCAACAGCATGGATCTGCAGTAGGGTGTAGTTAGTCAACACCATGGATCTGCAGTAGGGTAGGGATAGTCAACAGCATGGATCTGCAGTAGGGTAGGGATAGTCAACAGCATGGATCTACAGTAGGTTAGGGTTAGTCAACAGCATGGATCTGCAGTAGGGTAGGGATAGTCAACAGTATGGATCTGCAGTAGGGTAGGGATAGTCAACAGCATGGATCTGCAGTAGGGTGTAGTTATTCAACAGCATGGATCTGCAGTAGGGTGTAGTTATTCAACAGCATGGATCTGCAGTAGGGTAGGGATAGTCAACAGCATAGGGTGTGGTTAGTTTACTGGCTTCCAGTAGAGTATACTGTACATATTCAGAATATATGGAAAACCGGTATTGGTACTGACCCTGTATATAGCTTACTACAGGTTCTTATTTTATATACACAGTAAATTCGGAAAGTATTCAGACCCCTCAACTTTTCCCACATTTTATGTTATGCTACAGACTTATTCTAAAATTAATTTAAAAAATGTTTTTCAATCATCAGTCTACACACAATACCCAATAATAACAAAGCAAACACAGTTTTGAGTCTTCTTGGGTATGACTCTACAAGCTTGGCACACCTTTCTTTGGGAAGTTTCTCCAATTCTTCTCCACAGATCCTCTCAAGCTCTGTCAGGTTGCTATTTTCAGGTCTCTCCAGAGATGTTCAAATCAGGTTCAAGTCCGGGTTCTAGCTGGGCAACTCAAAGACATACAGAGACTTGTCCCGAAACCACTCTTGCATTATCTTGGCTGTGTGCTTAGGTTCATTGTCCTGTTGGAAGGTGAATCTTCACCCCAGTCTGAGGTCCTGAGTGCTCTGGAGCATATTTTTTTTTTAAATCAAGGATCTCTGGACTTCGCTCCATTAATCTGTCCCTCGATCCTAACTAGTCTCCCAGTCTCTGCCGCTGAAAAACATCCCCACAGCAGGATGCTGCCACCATGCTTCACCGTAGGGATGGTGCCAGGATTCCTCCAGATGTGATGCTTGGCATTCCGGCCAAAGAGTTGAATCTTGGTTTCATCAGACCAGAGAATCTTGTTTGTCATGGTCTGAGAGTCTTTTATGTGCCTTTTGGCAAACTTCAAGCGGGCTGTCATGTACCTTTTACTGAGGAGTGGCTTCCGTCTGGCCACACCATAAAGGCCTGATTGGTGGAGTGAGCAAGAGATGGTTGTCCTTCTGGAAGGTTCTCCCATCTCCACAGAGGAACTCTGTCAGAGTGACCATCAGGATCTTGGTCACCACCCTCCCCGTTTTGATACCCTTCCCCAGATCTGTGCCTCGACACACTCCTGTCTCGGAGCTCTATGGACAATTCTTTCGACATCATGGCTTGTTTTTTTCTCTGACTTAACTGTGGAACCTTATACAGACAGGTGTGTACCTTTCCAAATCATGTCCAATCAATTGAATTTACCACAGGTGTACTCCAAGTTGTAGAAACATCAAGGATGATCAATGGACACAGGATGCACCTGAGCTCAATTTGAAGTCTCATTGCAAAGGGTCTGAATACTTATGTAAATAAGGAAAAGTTTTTTATTTTTCATACATTTGAAATATATATACATTTTTCGCTTTGTCATTATGGGGTATAGTGTGTAGATTGATAATCCATTTTATAATAAGGCTGTAAAGTAACAAAATGTGGAAAAAGGGGTTTGAATACTTCCCGAATTCACTGCGCACACACAAACGTGTCAAAAGTTCGGACACACCTACTCATTCAAGGATTTTTATAAATGTATACTATTTTCTACATTGTAGAATTATAGCTAAGAAATAAAAACAATGAAATAAAATAGAATCGTGTAGTATGCAAAAGTCTTAAAACATATCAAAATATATTTTATTTGAGATTCAACGTAGCCACCCTTTGCCTTGACAGCTTTGCACACTTGGCATTCTCTCAACCAGCTTCACCTGGAATGCTTTTCCAACAGTCTTGAAGGAGTTTCCAAATATGCTGAGCACTTGTTGGCTGCTTTTCCTTCACTCTGCGGTCCAACTTATCCCAAACTATCTCAATTGGGTTGAGGTTGGGTGACTGTGGAGGCCACGTCATCTGATGCAGCACTCCATCACTCTCCTTCTTGGTCAAATAGCCCTTACACAGCCTGGAGGTGTGTTGGGTCATTGTCCTGTTGAAAAACAAATGATAGTCCCACTAAGCGCAAACCAGATGGGATGGCGTATCGCTGCAGAATGCTGTGGTAGCCATGCTGGTTAAGTGTGTCTTGAATTCGAAATAAATCACTGACAGTGTCCCCAGCAAAGCACCCCCACACCTCCTCCTCCATGCTTCACGGTGGGAACCACACATATGGAGATCATCCGTTCATCTACTCCGCGTCTCACAAAGACACGGCGGTTGGAACCAAAAATCTCACATTTGGACTCAGACCAAAGGACAGATTTCTACTGGTCTAATGTCCATTGCTCATGTTTCTAGGCCCAAGCAAATCTCTTATTATTATTGGTGTCCTCCTTTGGTTGTGGTTTCTTTTCAGCAATTTGACCATGAAGCCCTGATTTACGCAGTCTCCTCTGAACAGTTGATGTTGAGATGTGTCTTACTTGAACTCTGAAGCATTTATTTGGGCTGCATTTTTTTTTGAGGCTGGTAACTCTAATGAACTTATCCTCTGCCTCAGAGGTAATACTGGGTCTTTCATTCCTGTGGCGGTCCTCATGAGAGCCAGTTTCATCATAGCGCTTGATGGTTTTTGCGACTACACTGGAAGAAATGTTCAAAGTTCTTAAAATGTTCCAGATTGACTGACCTTAATGTCTTAAAGTAATGATGGACTATCATTTCTCTTTGCTTATTTGAGCTGTTCTTGCCATAAAATTGACTTTTTTTTAACCAAATAGGGCTATCTTCTGTATACCACCCCTACCTTGTCACAACACAAGTGATTGGCTCAAATGCATTAAGAAAAGAAATTCCACAGATTAAATTTAAACAAGGCACACCTGTTAATTGAAATGCATTCCAGGTGACTACCTCATGAAGCTGGATGAGAGAATGGCAAAAGTGTGCAAAGCTGTCTTTAAGGCAAAGGATGGGTACTTTGAAGAATCTCAAATCTAAAATCGATTTATTTTGTTTAACACTTGTTTTGGTTACTACATGATTCTGTGTGTTATTTCATAGTTTTGATGTCTTCACTATTATTCAAACTTTTGACTGGTACTGTATATACACACACACACACACACACAAATATTTATATTAGTTATACTATTTTGATATTGATTATGTAAGTTAAGCATTTCACTGTTAATTGTGCATGTGACAAAACTTGAAAACCATAAAGGATGATATTTTCTGGAAAAAAAATGGTGTGTTAGCAACAGCTCTCTAAATACCGTACATATAAATCATAAAAAATTAAAGCCTCCACTTATGTACTTGTTGTTCTGACAATCTGTATTTCCAGCTACCCCTCATTTGTACCAAGAACTTCTCTATAATATGAAAAACTCAAAGAAGGATTTGACTATAAAAAAAACAACACTTTACGCATTTGATTACTGCTGCTTTTGTCATTATTGTCCTCGGGTCTGTGACGCAAGCTCTTTGAAGAGATATCGCCAGGCAGGGAACAGAGGAGCGAGAAAAGAATAAAGCAGGAGAAAAATCAAAGGCCTTCTTCCAAATGAGAGTACACAGAGACTATTACAGACCAGGTGGCTGTTTGGCCGCTCCCTGTCACAGCAGAATGCTAAATCGGGTTTGGGTGACAGGTAGGGATCGCTGCAGAAGGGGTGTATGTGTGTGTGTGTGTGTGCGCGCATGTGTGTATGGCAGAACAGGGTGATGGTCACCGAAGAGGACAGAGAGGCCACTACAGAC
The DNA here is from genome assembly GCF_029448725.1 of Salvelinus fontinalis. Lineage (NCBI taxonomy): Eukaryota > Metazoa > Chordata > Actinopteri > Salmoniformes > Salmonidae > Salvelinus > Salvelinus fontinalis. The sequence continues at coordinate 55,893,221 of NC_074670.1, read as the reverse complement.
AGCTCCATGTTCTGATTAGTTGTGACAGCTAATAGGACTGACCCGACACTACTGGCTCGGCCCATGGCCCCGTGGGCACCTTTGTAGCCTAATCTGTGTCATGGTACCAGTGACAGACACTGATTGCTTCGGACGTGACCGGTGCTGGAAGTTTAGCGGGACTTGCAGGAAGTCGTGTAAAGGGATTCTGCCTCCGTCTCCCTGCCTTTTACCTCGGAGCACTAAGCAAACCAACCAACCAGACACACAGCCTGCATCCCAAATAGCACCTTATTCCCCTTTATAGTGCACTACTTTTGACCAGAGCCCATAGGTTGCACTATATAGGGAAGGGCTGGGAATTTCCAGGGACCTCACGATACAATATCATACTTCGGTGCCGATATGATATGTATTGCGATTCTCAATGTATTGCGATTGGATGTTGTGATTCAAACATATTGCTCACCATGTGTCTGCTGCAGAGGAACAAGAGAGAGCCATAATAACTAGTTACGATCAGTCAGGGAAATAAAAGTTGGCTTCCTATTTTTTTTTATATATGGAGAACAAGCTATGAAGGAAAGATTCTGGAGTTTTGGTTCAGGTACAGCCAACTAGCGCAAAAATAATATTGCAATAGTCAAAACTACACGATATATTGTTAAAAATAATATACCGATATGTAACTATATCGATTCCCCGCACCCCCCTCTCACTAATATAGGGAATAGGGTGCCATTTGGGACAGCTAGACAGACCACTCCACGGCCTAAAAACATGTCCAATGACTCGAGAATTTGAAAAGCACCAGCGGGTGATGTCATTTTTTTTTTTTTTTTAGGTACCCCTGCAACCACAGGGTTTCCCACAAACAGCCAGGGGCTGTGTTAAACTGTTGTCAATGGCTGGGATTCATTGTGTTTAAAATGTGACCTCCGAGTATTGTAAGCCAAACAGACGGGCAAAGGACGAAGTGTTTGAATGTAGTGCATGGAAGAGGTGCTATGGTAAGGCCATCAGCCAGTTGGTTTAGCAGCTTTAGCACAGGTTTGCTGGCTTATGATCCCAGGTAAAATCTACTAATGTTGAGGCACTTACACCCAAAACGACCTCAAGGGATGCAGTACTGTGGCTGGCCCTGTGCTCTCTCGAATATGGTAGTGTTAACAGCAGAGCAGAACATACAGTGGGGCAAAAAAGTATTTAGTCAGCCACCAATTGTGCAAGTTCTCCCACTTAAAAAGATGAGAGAGGCCTGTAATTTTCATCATAGGTACACTTCAACTATGACAGACAAAATGAGAAAAAATCCAGAAAATCACATTGTAGAATTGTTAATGAATTTATTTGCAAATTATGGTGGAAAATAAGTATTTGGTCACCTACTAACAAGCAAGATTTCTGGCTCTCACAGACCTGTAACTTCTTCTTTAAGAGGCTCCTCTGTCCTCCACTCGTTACCTGTATTAATGGCACCTGTTTGAACTTGTTATCAGTATAAAAGACACCTGTCCACAACCTCAAACAGTCACACTCCAAACTCCACTATGGCCAAGACCAAAGAGCTGTCAAAGGACACCAGAAACAAAATTGTAGACCTGCACCAGGCTGGGAAGACTGAATCTGCAACAGGAAAGCAGCTTGGTTTGAAGAAATCAACTGTGGGAGCAATTATTAGGAAATGGAAGACATACAAGACCACTGATAATCTCCCTCGATCTGGGGCTCCACGTAAGATCTCACCCCGTGGGGTCAAAATGATCACAAGAACGGTGAGCAAAAATCCCAGAACCACACGGGGGGACCTCGTGAATGACCTGCAGAGAGCTGGGACCAAAGTAACAAAGCCTACCATCAGTAACACACTACGCCGACAGGGACTCAAATCCTGCAGTGCCAGACGTGTCCCCCTGCTTAAGCCAGTACATGTCCAGGCCCGTCTGAAGTTTGCTAGAGAGCATTTGGATGATCCAGAAGAAGATTGTGAGAATGTCATATGGTCAGATGAAACCAAAATATAACTTTTTGGTAAAAACTCAACTCGTCGTGTTTGGAGGACAAAGAATGCTGAGTTGCATCCAAAGAACACCATACCTACTGTGAAGGATGGGGGTGGAAACATCATGCTTTGGGGCTGTTTTTCTGCAAGGGACCAGGACAACTGATCCGTGTAAAGGACAGAATGAATGGGGCCATGTATCGTGAGATTTTGAGTGAAAACCTCCTTCCATCAGCAAGGGCATTGAAGATGAAACATGGCTGGGTCTTTCAGCATGACAATGATCCCAAACACACCACCCAGGCAACGAAGGAGTGGCTTCGTACGCTGGGGGCGGCAGCGTAGCCTAGTGGTTAGAGTGTTGGACTAGTAACCGGAAGGTTGCAAGTTCAAATCCCCGAGCTGACAAGGTACAAATCTGTCGTTCTGCCCCTGAACAGGCAGTTAACCCACTGTTCCTAGGCCGTCATTGAAAATAAGAATTTGTTCTTAACTGACTTGCCTAGTTAAATAAAGGTAAAAAAATAAATAAATAAAAAAATAAAAAATCAAGGTCCTGGAGTGGCCTAGCCAGTCTCCAGATCTCAACCCCATAGAAAATCTTTGGAGGGAGTTGAAAGTCCGTGTTGCCCAGCAACAGCCCCAACACATCACTGCTCTAGAGGAGATCTGCATGGAGGAATGGGCCAAATTACCAGCAACAGTGTGTGAAAACCTTGCGAAGACTTACAGAAAACGTTTGACCTCTGTCATTGCCAACAAAGGGTATATAACAAAGTATTGAGATAAACTTTTGTTATTGACCAAATACTTATTTTCCACCATAATTTGCAAATAAATTCATAAAAAATCCTACAATGTGATTTTCTGGATTTTTTCCCCTCATTTTGTCTGTCATAGTTGAAGTGTACCTATGATGAAAATTACAGGCCTCTCTCATCTTTTTAAGTGGGAGAACTTGCACAATTGGTGGCTGACTAAATACTTTTTTGCCCCACTGTACATTTCTGATGTATTAGTTAGAGGTCGACCGATTAATCGGAATGGCCGATTAATTAGGGCCGATTTCAGATTTTTCATAACAATCGGTAATCTGCATTTTTGGACACCGATCATGGCCGATTACATTGCACTCCACGAGGAGACTGCGTGGCAGGCTGACTACCTGTTATGCGAGTGCAGCAAGGAGCCAAGATAAGGTGCTAGCTAGCATTAAACATATCTTATAAAAAACAATCAATCTTAACATAATCACTAGTTAACTACACATGGTTGATGATATTACTAGTTTATCTAGTTGTCCTGCATTGCATATATATCGATGCGGTGCCTGTTAATTTATTTCAAACGGGTGATTTATTTCAAACGGGTGATTTAACAAGCGCATTCGCGAAAAAAGCACTGTCGTTGCACCAATGTGTACCTAACCATAAACATCAACGCCTTTCTTAAAATCAATACACAAGTATATATTTTTAAACCTGCATATTTAGTTAATATTGCCTGCTAACATGAATTTAGGAAAATTATGTCACTTCTCTTGCGTTCTGTGCAACAGAGTCAGGGTATATGCAGCAGTTTGGGCCGCCTGGCTCGTTGCGAACTGTGTGAAGACCATTTCTTCCTAACAAAGATAGCCAACTTCGCCAAACGGGGGATGATTTTTTTTAAAGCGCATTTGCGAAAAAAGCACAATCATTGCACGAATGTACCTAACCATAAACATCAATGCCTTTCTTAAAATCAATACACAGAAGTATATTTTTTAAAACCTGCATATTTAGTTAAAAGAAATTCATGTTAGCAGGCAATATTAAATTAGGGAAATTGTGTCACTTCTCTTGCGTTCATTGCACGCAGAGTCGGTATATGCAACAGTTTGGGCCGCCTGGCTCGTTGCGAACTAATTTGCCAGAGTTTCACGTAATTATGACATAACATTGAAGGTTGTGCAATGTAACATGAATATTTAGACTTATGGATGCCACCCGTTAGATAAAATACAGAACGGTTCCGTATTTTACTGAAAGAATAAACGTTTTGTTTCCGGATTTGACCATATTAATGACCTACGGCTTGTATTTCTGTGTGTTATTATATTATAATTAAGTCTATGATTTGATAAAGCAGTCTGAGCGCTGGTAGGCAGGAGCAGGCTCGTAAGCATTCATTCAAACAGCACTTTCCTGCATTTGCCAGCAGCTCTTCGCAACGCTTCAATCATTGCGCTGTTTATGACTTCAAGCCTATCAACTCCCGAGATTAGGCTGGCAATACTAAAGTACCTCTATTAGAACATCTAATAGTCAAAGGTATATGAAATACAAATGGTATAGAGAGAAATAGTCCTATAATAACTACAACCTAAAACTTCTTACCTGGGGATATTGAAGACTCATGTTAAAAGGAACCAACCAGCGTTAGCTTTCTTACATGGCACATATTGCACTTTTACTTTCTTCTCCAAAACTTTATTTTTGTATTATTTAAACCAAATTGAACATGTTTCATTATTTATTTGAGAATAAATTGATTTTATTGATGTATTATATTAAGTTAAAATAAGTGTTCATTGTTCATTCAGTATTGTTGTAATTGTCATTATTACAAATATATATGTATAAAAATTAGATGATTAATCGGTATTGGCTTTTTTTGGTCCTCCAATAATCGGTATCGGCGTTGAAAAATCATAATCGGTCGACCTCTAGTATTAGTTGGACAAATAAGGTTGTTTTAGTAGAAGTACAACTAAGGCACCATATTCTGGTTCAGGTTGACTCAGAAGGTGTTCAAGAACAAGGAAGACGACACTGGTAAAATTAATGACAGCACCACCAATTCTACAAAGCAGGTTCAACTCCTGTGCTTTATGGAAGAGCGCTTTCATTCTCCATATGAGTGGCATCACAACTACAATCTCTCCACACATGAAAATGTCTCTTCAAATACCACAGGGGGTAAAAGAAAAATAACAAATATAAGTTTTCCATCCAAGCTTATCAATTATATACTGTATACCTCCAAAAGAGAATAAACACCAATAGCTCCCATACAAATACTGTTAATTCATTCATTAATTAGGCCTAATTAATATAATACCGCCAGCGACCACTTCATTATCAACAAATCCTTACAGGGGATTGTGATTTACAAACAACGAACCGGCGCTTGTTCACTTTGTATGTAATTAGGGCTCAGAGTTGGCAACACACTACAGATATCTATATGCCATTAAAACGGATCCTACCCACAAACTCATTAACGGCGCCGAGGAGTTTGTGCTGTCACAACACGGCAAACATCACAGCGGGATTACTTAGTCTCCCCGGGCGACACCGTGCTAGCTAGCCACATAATCAGAAGTGACATCCTGCCTCCTACGCCGTCTGGTGACCCGATGACTCAACCAGCCAATCAATCATGGCTTTTTATCCATCTAGCTTCTCACAGACAGAGTGATCACACAGCTACGCTGCAGGAGGTGGTTGCTGCCTTTGAGTGAATCCAGTGTTTGCAGGAATGAGGCAAATTTATTTTACGTAGTTTTTTGAAGTTCGATAGCATGACACAGACTTGAACAAAGCGTGGAAGATAATACTGTATGGCCACCTGCCTCTATGTATTCCACAAATAATATACGCTGTATAGCAAATGTTTTTATCCAAGCCACTTAGTGCCCAGCATGTAAAATGTTTTGTATGGGTGGCACCAGCGGGAATCGAACTCAAAACCAAAGCGCCATGCTCTGCCAACTCAGCGATAAAAGGACCACAGTCAAGCAGTCAATCACCCAACCCCACATGTGGATGTTTCAAAGGGACAACCAGAGTAAGATGGGACAAGATTTTTTTTTAAACACCCTCTCACTGTCAACTGCGTTTATTTTCAGCTAACTTAACATGTGTTCATACAAATATTTAAAGAACGAGATTCAACAACTGAGACATAAACTGATCAAGTTCCACAGACATGTGACTAACATAAATTTTATAATGTGTCCCTGAACAAAGGGGGTGGGGGGGTGTCAAAATCAAAAGTAACAGTCAGTATCTGGTGTGGCCACCAGCTGCATTAAATACTGCAGTGCATCTCCTCCTCATGGACTGCACCAGATTTGCCTGTTCTTGCTGTGAGATGATACCTCACTCTTCCACCAAGGCACATGCAAGTTCCCGGACATTTCTGTGGGGAATGGCCCTAGCCCTCACCCTCCGATCCAACAGGTCCCAGACGTGCTCAATGAGATTGAGATCTGGGCTCTTTGATGGCCATGGCAGAACACTGAAATTCCTGACTTGCAGGAAATCCTGCACAGAACGAGCAGTATGGCTGGTGGCATTGTCATGCTGGAGGGTCATGTCATGATGAGCCTGCAGGAAGGGTATCACATGAGGGAGGAGGATGTCTTCCCTGTAACGCACAGCGTTGAGATTGAATGCAATGACAAGCTCAGTTCGATGATGCTGTAACACACCGCCCCAGACCATGACGGACTCTCCACCTCCAAATCGATCCCGCTCCAGAGGACAGGCCTCGGTGTAACGCTTATTCCTTCGACGATAAATGCGAACCAGACCATCTCCCCTGGTGAGACAAAACTGCGAGTCGTCAGTGAAGAGCACTTTTGCCAATCCTGTCTGGTCCAGCAATGGTGAGTTTGGGCCCATATGCGACGATGTTGCCGGTGATGTCTGGTGAGGACCTGCCTTACAACAGGCCTACAAGCCCTCAGTCCAGCCTCTCTCAGCCTTATGTGGACAGTCTGAGCACTGATGGAGGGATTGTGCGTTCCTGGTGTAACTCGGGCAATTGTTGTTGCCATCCTGTACCTGCCCAGCAGGTGTGATGTTCGTATGTACCGATTCTGTGCAGGTGTTACACGTGGTCTGCCACCGCGAGGATGATCAGCTGTCCATCCTGTCTCCCTGTAGCGCTGTCTTAGGCGTCTCACAGTACAGACATTGCAATTCATTGTGCTGGCCACATCTGCAGTCCTCATGCCTCCTTGCAGCATGCCTAAGGCACGTTCACGCAAATGAGCAGGGACCCTGGGCATCTTTCTTTTGGTGTTTTTCAGAGTCAGTAGAATGGCCTCTTTAGTGTCCTAAGTTTTCATATCTGTGACCTTAATTGCCTACCGTCTGTAAGCTGTTAGTGTCTTAACGACCGTTCCACAGGTGCATGTTCATCAATTGTTTATGGTTCATTTAACAAGCATTGGAAACAGTGTTTAAACCCTTTACAATGACGATCTGTTTAGTTATTTGGATTTTTACGAATGATCTTCGAAAGACAGGGTCCTGAAAAAGGGACGTTTCTTTTTTTGCTGAGTTTATTTAGGGTCATATAAAATCTGTTTAATTTTTGCCTGATTCAATTTTGTTTTTTCCAAATTCCATTTTCTCTGTTTTGTTTTTCCAGGTTACCATTTCAGGTTTTTTGCTCTCAGAAATCCCATTTTTTTCAAATAGAACATCAAATGTATTTTTTTACAAGTCCATAACAATGCTTAAACCACATTAAGACACCACTTAATGTTCTACTAAGCTAACATATGGAATTGTTTTAAGATGGTCATACCAAGCAAGGATCATTTAGCTATAAAAAAAATAAATATTACCAAATGATTTGATGAAATTTTGAATTTGGCCTTACTGCTATTAGCTCATAGAAATGCATTGATTAACAGATTCATAAATGGAAAAACAGATAGTAAAACATTTTATCAAAAGGAAGTTGGTTTTCAAGTGTCTATATCTAAAAGATATATATATTTTTTATGTATTCATTTTTTTTACCCATATTTAACAAACCAAAAATTGGCACTTCCATATAAACTGAGTGTACAAAACATTAGGAACGTATATCAATTCCTAATTGAGTGGCACCCCCTTTTGTCCTAGTCGGGGCATGGATTCTACAAGGTTTCGAAAGATCCACAGGGGTGCTGATGCATGTTGAATCCAATGCTTCCCACAGTTGTGTCAAGTTGGTTGGAGGTCCATTGGGTGGTGGACCCTTCTTCATACACACGGGAAACTGTTGAGTGTGAAAATCACAGCAGCGTTGCAGTTCTTGACACACTCAAACCGGTGTGCCTACTAACATACCCCATTCAAAAGGCACTTCAATATTTTGTCATTGCCCATTCACCCTCTAAATGGCACATATACACAATCCATGTCTCAATTGTCAAGACTTAAAAATCCATCTTTAACTTCATTCGCATACTGGGTTTTGTCCGGAACTTCGGATGACTGACGTGCCCAAAGTAAACTGCCTGTTACTCATGCCCAGAAGCTAGGATATGCATATACTTGGTAGCATTGGATAGAAAACACTCTGAAGTTTCAAAAACTGTTAAAATAATGTCTGTGAGTATAACAGTACTGATATGGCAGGCAGAAACCCGAGGAAAATCCATCCGCATTTTTTTTTTTTTTTTTTTGAGGTCACAGGCCACTTCAATGCTTGCAATAGGATAAACAAATAGAAAGGACCCAGATTGCAGTTCATATGGCTTCCACTAGATGTCAGTCTTTAGAAAGGGTTTCAGGCTTGTTTTTAAAAAAATGAGCAAATAGTTGGCAAAACTACAAGGTGTCTCTCATTAGAAATGTAGTCTTGTTGGAGCGTGAATGAGGTGCGCACACTTCGTTATTTATCTTCCATGTTGAACATACTATTCTCCGTCTTAAATATTATCGTTTATTTAGATATTAGAGTACCTGAGGATTAATTAGAAACATTGTTTGACTTGTTTGGATGAATTTCACTGGTAACTTTTTGGATTCGTTTGTATGCATGTTGAACGAGTGGATTACTGAATCAAGCGCGCCCACTAAATGGACATTTTTGGGATATAAAGAAGGACTTCATCGAACAAAACAACCATTCATTGTGTAGCTGGGACCCTTGGGATTGCAAACAGAGGAAGATCTTCCAAGGTAAGTGATTTATTTAATCGCTATTTGTGATGCCTATGCTGGTTGAAAAAGTATTTTGGTGTGGGGCGCTGTCCCCAGATAATCGCATGGTATGCTTTCGCCGTAAAGCCTTTTTGAAATCTGATAACGCGGTTGGATTAACAAGTAGTTCAACTTTTAAATGATGTATGACACTTGTATTGTCATGAATGTTTAATATTACAATTTTTGTATTTTGAACTTCGCGCTTTGCAATTTCACCGGATGTTGTCATAGGTGTTCCACTAGCGGTTCATGCGCCCAAACAGGTTTTAACCTGTCTCCTCCCCTTCATCTACACTGATTGAAGTGGATTTTACAAGTGACAGCAATAAGGGATCATAGCTTTCACCTGGATTCACCTGGTCAGTCTGTGTCACGGAAAGAGCAGGTGTTCAAGATGTACTGTATATACCACATTCATAAGTAGGAACAGGGTTAGGGGAAATTCAGTCCATTCAGGAAGTAAACTGAAATTCCAATTCCAATTTTCCTCAAAGCTTTCCTATGACGACAATGTAGAATTTAAATTGGAATAACATAACTTGACAGAAACATTTATGAAATGCTTATGTACTGGTTATCAATGTGGTATGTACACACATATCTACCCAGCCAGTAAGGCCCACTAAAGAACACAAAAGCAGGGTTGAGTTCATTAGGCACCAAGAGCAAGAAAACCGACAGCCACATGGATGGACAAAAAACCCCGCTTACGCTTCCTTTTCCATTGCAAAATACTTTAATACATGTCCCTAATGTTCACGACCCATGCCTGACATCTCTCCTAACGTCCTCCTGCACACCTAATGACCACGACCCACACCTGACATCTTTCCTAACGTCCTCCTGCACACCCCGCCACTGCAAGTGGGTGGCGGGGAACGCTAGAGTTACTTACGTGACTACTTTGGAGGTTTTCCAGCAAGCTGGGGTCATTAAACCCGGCCTCCTCAGACGACTGTGTGCTGTGGCTGTGAATGAGAAAAAAGGACACTGGTGAAAAAAACGAACACTACACCGACAACACAAATACATAAGTAAAGAAAAAAAAACTGATCATGTTTTTTAAAATTCTTCAGAGTATGATATAATTGGAGACTGCATGAAGAGTTTGTGTGTTGGGAATTATTTCAATTGCAGACAGATGTGAAGCTGGTCCCGAGGGCTTGTGTATACAGTTACAGTCTTCACACAGTAATGGCCAAAAGGGATTCTGTACCATGTTGACAGTAAAAACAAAACAAAAAAAATACTTTGGGAAAGCCAGCAGCCAGAGCTGGCCTGAAATGACTCCATAATGCACCAGACGCAGGGGAAACGGGAGAGGGGGTGGATTATTAAGTTGCGCAAGCCTGGAGTCCCTGGTGACTCTCAACTTCTGGGTAGCATTAATTCATTTGCCTCCACTCACACATGCAACCCCCATCCCCCTCCTCCCCTACCCATCTCCAAGAATCCCTACATGACCCTTTGGTTTACTCTCAATAGAAACACAATGCAACAGAGTCGGGTGCATTGTTAAATTGGCAGAGAAGAAACCGTAATCAGACAAGAATCCTGACAATAAGTATTTCTTTCAGCAGAAAAAAATACTAAACAAAATACTAAATATTTTACAAGTATACGGGAGTCACTACCGCAAGAAAACAACACAACTTTGTGTTGGTAATGACCATTTTGGGTATGACAATTGACTTATTTTCCACTTTTACAAATCACCGTTACAACAGGACTTGCTGTTGGCATTTTCAACAGATATACACTCAGACATCTAGTAAGGATACGGTACATAAAATTGAAAAGGTTCAGTAAAGGTTTTTAGATAACGTCAGCAGAAAGCCACACGATAAGACCAAGAAAAATGGTCCTGTACATTGACAAAATATATTTTTCTCAATAACACCTCAGAACAAAGAGGATGAACATCTATTACCCTTATCAAAAAAACTACATTTGGTCTGGTCATAATCAAGAAATCTAATTGCAGGTAGGCTATGTTGGCTGTGAGTGCAATATAATTGGATGCAAAACCCTGAAAGCATAGAAGTGACACGTCTTGTCGGGATGCCTTTTAGCATTGCTACCAAATCTTGGGTGAATCGACTCTAGGCAGACAACAGTGGTTCACTACCTCCGGCAGAAATCGATTGATGATTATGTGATAAATAGGAGACAATGGATCAGGTCGGGCTTAATAGGAATGTACCGTGGTTGCCATTAGCCACCATAATACGTTACCTAAACCCAGGGGAGGGATCGTTAAGGTTCTTAAGAGCCAAACGGCAATAGTCCTGTTAGTTCACCGCAAACAAATGTTGCTTTGGGAACGGGGGAGAAGGGAGAGAGCAATGCAATTATACCAGGGCTGTGGCAGATGTGTTATACCGAGAATAGATGTGGTGGAGTAGAGGGAATCTATCATACTCAGAGGCCTGTATTAAAATATGGCATGCAGGGAGAAAGCAATTTCTCCTGTTTCTCTCTCCTCCTGCCTGTCTAAGGAGGGATACAGAGTGACACAGGAGTGGCAGAACGCACCTCGCTTTATGGCCAATATTGTAGTGTTGAGTATGTGGTCCTCTCATTTACATGCTGAATAGGCCGGGCGGGCGCGCGCGCCAGCGCGCACATGTTGATTTTGTCAACCCACACCAGACGCGATCAGGACACGCAGGTTGAAATATCAAAACGAACTCTGAACCAACTATATTCATTTGGGGACAGGTCGAAATGCATGAAACATTCATGGCAATTTAGGTAGCTTGCTTGCTGTTGCTAGCTAATCTATAAACCAAGTTAAAACACAATTACCTATAAACAGACATGACTATAACACACGTAGCTGATAAACTAAGACCTATAGTAGCCCACACACCTAGGCCAGGACAGCAATAGTAGATTCTAGTTTTAATAGAATCCACACTGATTGTTGTTTCAGCCCTACTCCAGGGGTTGGTAAAACATTAGTGCTATAGGCAATCTGTTCACCAAGTATTCCCACAAATAGGAAAAAGGGACGTGATCGTGTGTCAATGTATGAAATTATTGTTATTATCAAATACAATCTCTTATTGGGCTTAGTTGTGGTCAATTTGCAATGTACAAATTATTATAATTCTGTTCCACCCACCTCTCCTCCCCGACCATCCACTCCTACAAAAATCGTCCTGCGGCTGAATGTAGTTGCTTACCCCTGCTTTATCTAACTACCTACGGTGACTTCGGAAAGTATTCAGACCCCTTGACTTTTTCCACATTTTGTTACATTACAGCCTTATTCGAAAATGTATAAAATATATTTTTCTCCCATCAATCTACACACAATACCCCATGACCAATCAAAAACTGTTTTAGAAATTTTTGCAAATGTATTAAAATAAAACTGAAATACCTTATTTACATAAGTATTCAGACCATTTGCTATGAGACTCGAAATTGAGCTCAGGTGCATCCTGTTTCCATTGATTATCCTTGACATTTCTACAACTTGATTAGTGTCCACCTGTGGTCAATTCAATTGATTGGACATGATTTTGAAAAGGCACACACACACACGCCTGTCTATATAAAAGGTCTCACTGTTGACAGTGCATATCAGAACAAAAAACAAGCCATGAGGTCAAAGGAATTGTCCATAGACCGCCGAGACAGGATTGTGTCGAGGCACAGATCTAGGGAAGGGTACCAAAAAAACTGCTGCAGCATTGAAGATCCGCAAGAACACAGTGGCCTTCATCCTTCTTAAAATGGAAGAAGTTTGGAACCACCAAGACTCTTCCTAGAGCTGGCCGCCCGGCCAAGCAATCTGGGGAGAAGAGCCTTGGTCAGGGAGGTGACCAAGAACCCGATGGTCACTCTGACAGAGCTCCAGAGTTCCTCTGCGGAGATGGGAGAACCTTCCAGAAGGACAACCATTTCTGCAGCTCTCCACAAATCAGGCATTTACAGTAGACTGGCCAGACGGAAGCCACTCCTCAGTAAAAGGCACATGACAGCTCGCTTGTAGTTTGCCAAGAGACACCAAAAGAACTCTCAGACGATGAGAAACTAGATTCTCTGGTCTGATGAACCCAAGATTCAACTCTTTGGCCTGAATGCCAAGCATCACACCTGGAGGAAACCTGGCACCATCGCTACGGTGAAGCATTGTGGTGGCAGCATCATGCTGTGGGGATGTTTTTCAGCGGCAGGGACTTGGAGACTCGTCAGGATAGAGGGAAAAATGAACGAAGCAAAGTACAGAGAGATCCTTGATGAAAACCTGCTCCAGAGGACTCAGGACCTCAGACTGGGGCGGAGGTTCACCTTCCAACAGGACAACGAGCCTAAGCACACAGCGAAGACAACGCAGGAGGGGCTTCTGTCTCTGAATGTCCTTGAGTGGCCCAGCCAGACCCCGGACTTGAACCCGATCAAACATCTCTGGAGAGTCCTGAAAATAGCTGTGTAAGTACGCTCCCCATAGAGCTTAAGAGGATCTGCAGAGAAGAATGGGAGAAACTCCCCAAATACAGGTGTGCCAAGCTTGTAGCTTCAACAAAGTACTGAGTAAATGGTCTGAATACTGTAAATGTGATATCATTTTTCAAATTTGATAAATTAGCTAAAATTTCTAATTTCTAATTTCTGTTTTGGTTTTGTCATTATGGGGTAGTGTGTGTAGATTGATAAGGGAAAAAAACTATTTCATCCATTTTAGAATAAGGCTGTAATGTAACAAAATGTGGAAAAAGTCAAGGGGTCTGAATACTTTAATGCACTGTATATAGAAATGGAGCACTGAGGCAGTGAACAGAAAACTAAGCCCTTTGCCTAGACTGACAAAGCAATGGCATCACCGCCGCACGAGTCCATCAGCTTGATGTGATTTCTGATGCTAAAGCTGATCGTGAAGGATGGTCTGTTATTGATTACCTTCTACAGCCCAGCAGCGATCCATCCTGTCACTATAGGAACAAGAGTACTGGTTGTACACACTCTGTATCTTTGGCATCCTTTCTAACTCAACAACAGCTCTGTTACAGCACATTCTGTTTCTGTCACCAAGAAGCAACAGATGGGTCAATACCCAAAATGGCCGATGTGTGCTAATAGTTTCTCGGGACAGAATGGATTTTACTTGGTGCTGAATGGGTCCAGAATTTCTTGGCTGCAACTGACAATGTTACAGGACAATTGCTCCCATCTGGCTCTAGGGACCATGAAAAAGAGCACCAAATTGTATGGTTTCTCACAGAGACAGTAAGGAATGTAAGGAAGAAGGGCAGCAGGCAGGCTGGAGTTTCATTTCCTTTTTCTCCAAAGAGGCTCACCTCATCTTTCCATGTTGTACACTCTAGGCACCGCCATATACATATCAAGACCCACAATCTGTGGTCTGGCCAAATTATACTCCCAATGAATGACTGGGACTAATACAGGCTTTCTTTATTATCCAATGGTCTGCACCTCATCAACCATTTGGGTTGGCGTTTCAGCGTTTTCAGAGAGTGCACTGCCTCTAATAACGAAATAAAAACAATGGAAGCAGCACCTGACGCACCAGGCCGACCCACCAGGTCCACCAGGACTGGGATTGTTTTTAGGATTGCAGATGTATTACACGTGGGATGATTGATGTCCCTGGCGTAGGCCTAAGTGAGTTTGAGGTAGTATATTTGAGGAATGGAATAATCTAATGAGATTCCACACTGAGCAGCCTGGCAAGAGAAGTGTATTTTTTATCAAGTATATATCAGTGAGCCGATATTCTTTCAGGAAGGAGGGAGAACAATTCTTGCAGTCTGGTAGTATCTATTATTCATGACTATGGCGAAGAAGAAGATAAAGTACTTTTAATAATTATCTGCCTCTGTTTTGTTTTGGTATCTGTCCGTATGTTCGCTAAGTTACCTCATATTAATGTGCTAAATTCAACCCGGTTGCTTCACAGAAAAAGGAAGTAAAAAAAAAAAGGCATGCTTTCACACAAGGTAGGAAACTGGCGACAGCCACGTCTGTCTCCCCAGCAGCCTGCGAGGCACCACATTTGGCATCAACAAAAAGGCCAAATTCTCCCATGCAAAATGGATGAGACACATCCATGCTGTGGATTACAACACACTGCAGCAGATGGATCACAGGAGTGTGTGTGTGTGTGTGTGTGTGTGTGTTTGTGTGTGTGTGTTGCTTGGGTCTCAACAGCTAGATTAATGCAAATAGAGAGAAAGGAGTTTGTGCCGCAATAGTCAGCGTCACAGTATAATAAGTAGAGAAATGCTTCACAACATGCCAAGCAGACTGCACTGTGTCGCATTTCCAGATGTCTATCGTGAGCTATAACACTGTATACTGTACAGTAGCTGAGAACCCATAATCCTTTAACTGGTAACTCATTTCCATGCAGATTCTGTTTTTTTTCTCTAACGCCTGCAGAAAAAACTATCTTGGTGCCATACAGCACAATGCCCCAAGTCAATGTATCAAAACACAGCAAAAAAAAAACAGATGCACAGTGATTTATTTCCAAAGTACTGCACCCACAATGCAACACTATACATCACAGAAGCGAGAAGAGAGCAGTAGCACACAGAACACCACCACAGCAATCTTACCAGTCATCCTCAGCAAAACTACCATCCTCAGCCTCGGGTATGTGACTGTTGAGAGAAAATCATGTTGCAGAACACTGTACAGTCAACCATGTTCTGTTAACATGGTCTGTTAGCATGTTCTGTTAATGTGCAGACAATGAAAAAATTACATTGACTGGTTGGTTATCCAAAGGTGTTGGGCTAATTTGGGGATATTAAAGGGAGATTTTTGAGAGAGGGCTAGTATCTCACATGAGGGTAGATCGCTGGGATAGTGGTTAGTGATGAGGATCTGTTCCAATGGAAGTGACTGATCATCTTTACAGTAGCGGACTGCTAACAAAGCAGAAGAAGCTTAGGTAAGTTTTAATAAAGAAACAAAAGATAGCTTCCACTCCAGTTGTCTTTGGTCAGCCGAGCGAGAGGACAGCTGGGTTAGGCCTCTCAGCCCGACATCCTGTCTGTATGTCTGTCTGCCTGTCTGTCTCAGTGTGTGTGTGTGTGTGTGTCTGTCTGTCTGTCTCAGTGTGTGTGTGTGTGTGTGTGTGTGTGTGTGTGTGTGTGTGTGTGTGTGTGTGTGTGTGTGTGTGTGTGTGTGTGTGTGTGTGTGTGTGTGTGTGTGTGTGTGTGTGGCTCATGGGCTGCCATGTTTTCCCCACTGGGAACTCCAAATGTGGTCACTGCGCACACTGCTCCAAGACGAGAGTGGCAAATTATTTTCACATCTCCGCTCTGGCAAACTAATTACGGTCCAGAGTCCAGGCTTTTGTTAATTGTACATGGGAGGATTTGAGTTGACCGGACACTGTCCTGCTATCTAGATGACAAGAGAACATTGTGGCTTGGCCACTTTGACTGGCCCAAATAAGACTCGGAGGCTGGGAGTGAATTCACTATTCTGAGCTTTGTATTCTTAGGTCTTTTCACAGATCTAACTCCCGTTACCGGACATACCCACATACACAACTCTTGAATGTTATTACTTTTCAGGTGTGTCAAAGAAAGGTCTGAAATCAGCTTACCCTCCCTCAATTCTTAACATTCACCATAAGGGTTGACCTTGGATCAGTGACTAGAAGACTCCTAAAAGACAAGCACACATCTCTTGCTACTATAGGTCTCTAAGAGCACTAGTGTGCAGCTGAATTAATTAATGTCTTCACGTATAGGGATGGCTATATTAATTACTGCTCTAGTTAATTAGTCTTTGAGGAGGACGACGTGGTGGAGTGGATGTGTGTGTGTGTGTTACATTACACTGGGCCTCTGACTCCAGTGGGGCACTGTGCTGTCCAGGCTGACAGACCACAGACTGGACTGGAACCCTGGGAAGAGCAATTAAGACTTGCAGTGGGAAGCAGTAGTAAGGACATGAACCCATTACAAGACTTCACCAAGCCAGAGGGAAAAGCCGATTGAACTGGCGTCGTCGCAACCAGAGGAAGAAAGGTCCTTATGACACCATTTCAACCAGAAGAAGAAAGGTCATTATGACACCATTTCAACCAGTTTTGCCCACTGGGAGATGAGGACAAATTGTGTGACCATTGCTCTATCACTGAGAATAGTATTGTAAAGACATAGAAAGTCTACCTTAGGGATGCTGGGAAGAGCAAACACTGAGGCAGCGAACAGAAAACTAAAATCCATAGCGTATTAAAGACTAAAGACCTCTCTCAGGACGCTCATTGTCAGACAGCTCAGATTATTCAGAGCATTGCCTTAGAAATGCACTTCTCCTTCCAGATTAATGGTAGCTAGATTGCTCTATATTTTCTCTTTGGTCTGGTAATTATGTGGAGCACTTCTAAAATTATGTTTGTGGATCAAAACGTAGCCATCATCAAGCCTCCTACAAACCGCCTGGGAGAGAGAACGTGACGCTTAGCAGACAGTCGTGGGAGTGGCTGAGAGGAAGGGAGCCCACAGGGATCGGATCAGCACAATAACTCTAGGCTCCTCTGATGAAAGCACAGATCCATATCCATGAATGGTGTGACTGAGCAGCCCCTTTCAATTGCGGCCTGGTTTTTGAGAGACTGAAAGGCAAATATCTATCTGGATACTGGTTGAAGGCAAGACACACAGTTGAAGTCAGAAGTTTACATACACCTTAGCCAAATACATTTAACTCAGTTTTTACCATTCCTGACATTTAATCCTAGTAAAGATTCCCTGTCTTAGGACAGTTAGGATCACCACTTTATTTTAAGAATGTGAAATGTCAGAATAATAAGAGAGAGAATGATTTATTTCAGCTTTAATTTCTTTCATCACATTCCCAGAGGGTCAGAAGTTAAAAAGCACTTAACTAGTATTTGGTAGCATTGCCTTTAAATTATTTAACTTGGGTCAAACGTTTTGCATAGCCTTCCACAAGCTTCCCACAATAAGTTGGGTCAATTTTGGTCCATTCCTCCTGACAGAGCTGGTGTAACCGAGTCAGGTTTGTAGGCCTCCTTGCTCACACACGCTTTTTCAGTTCTGCCCACAAATTTTCTATAGGATTGAGTTCAGGGCTTTGTGATGGCCACGCCAATAACTTGACTTTGTTGTCCTTAAGCCATTTTGCCACAACTTTGCTTGGGGTCATTGTCCATTTGGAAGACCCATTTGCGACCAAGCTTTAACTTCCTGACTGATGTCTTAAGATGTTGCTTCAATATATCCACATAATGTTCCTTCCTCATGATCTATTTCGTGAAGTGCACAAGTCCCTCCTGCAGCAAAGCACCCCCACAACATGATGCTGCCCCCCCCGTGCTTCAAGGTTGGGATGGTGTTCTTCATCTTGCAAGCATCACCCTTTTCCCTCCAAACATAACAATGGTCATTATGGCCAAACAGTTCTATTTTTGTTTCATCAGACCAGAGGACATTTCTCAAAAAAGTACGATCTTTGTCCCCATGTGCAGTTGTAAACCTTAGTCTGGCTTTTTTATGGCGGTTTTGGAGCAGTGGCTTCTTCCTTGCTGAGCGGCCTTTCAGGTTGTGTCGATATAGGACTTGTTTTACTGTGGATAGAGATACTTTTGTATCGTTTTCCTCCAGCATCTTCACAAGGTCCTTTGCTGTTGTTCTGGGATTGATTTGCACATTTCGCACCAAAGTACGTTCATCTCTAGGAGACAGAATACATCTCCTTCCTGAGCGGTATGACAGCTGCGTGGTCCCATGGTCTTTATATTTGCGTACTATTGTTTGTACAGATGAACGTGAT
This sequence comes from Salvelinus fontinalis, assembly GCF_029448725.1. Classification (NCBI taxonomy): domain Eukaryota; kingdom Metazoa; phylum Chordata; class Actinopteri; order Salmoniformes; family Salmonidae; genus Salvelinus; species Salvelinus fontinalis. The sequence goes on along the minus strand of NC_074670.1, from coordinate 55,874,477 downwards.
ACCTTCAGGCATTTGGAAATTGCTCTCAAGGATGAACCAGACTTGTGGAGGTTCACAATTTGTTTCTGAGGTCTTGGCTGATTTCTTTTGATATTCCCATGATGTCAAGCAAAGAGGCACTGAGTTTGAAGGTAGGCCTTGAAATACATCCACAGGTACACCTCCAATTGACTCAAATTATATCAATTAGCCTATCAGAAGCTTCTAAAGCCATGACATCATTTTCTGGAATTGTCCAAGCTGTTTAAAGTTAAAGGCACAGTCAACTTAGTGGATGTAAACTTCTGACCCACTGGAAATGTGACACAGTGAATTATAAGTGAAATAATCTGTCTGTAAACAATTGTTGGAAAAATTACTTGTGTCATGCACAAAACTATAGTTTGTTAACAAGAAATGTGTGAAGTGGTTGAAAAACACGTTTTAATGACTCCAACCTAAGTGTATGAAAACTTCCGACTTTCCGGCTATAGGCCTGCAATGGCAGACAGCTTCCTAAACCTGATCCTATATGTTTGTGTGGTCATGCCAAATGGCCATAGGAGTTGGCAAGGCAGCCGGAGAAGATCCAGGACCAGGCAAAGATCTTGTGTCACTGTAGTAGAGCCCCTTTCTCCATGATGGTCCCCAGAAAGTCAACGGTTAAAGGAGACCGTAAGAGAATTTAAATTTAAATGTGATTATGACTGACATGTTAGTGGTTAAATGGGTAGATTACAGCAGAGATGGTTACACAGTACAGCACACTATGCTTTGATCACATTCTAACGTATCAATTTCCCCCACTCGATTTGGGGATACATATCAGAAACCTGCTGTCAATGTGTTTATGGCATGCTTCTCTAGCTTTGAAAAAAAGAAGAAACTGATATTCTTGAACACTCCAAACAAATCTAATGGTTCTTTGATTGATGTGTTTTTTCCCCTCCTTGCACCTGAACCTTGGCTAGAAAGGAAGGCGTAGCAACCTGAACCTTGGCTGGAAAGGAAGGCGTAGCATCTACTTGTCCTTCTCTAGCTCGCAGGTCGGACAGCTTCACCAGTGGCACTGGAGATAAAACAGGCGTTCTTGTCCCCCAACCCTGCACTTCCTCAAGCATGTTTTTAATTGAATTAATCATGTATTGTCACGCTCTGCTGAGATATTCAGTCTGCACCCTATTCTCTTTAAAGTGCACTACTTTGGACCAAGGCCCATAAGACTCTGGTCAAAGTTACTGCACTATATGGAAAAGGGTGCCATTTGGGATGCAGCCACAGTTCCCTGGGAGCGTCTTAGCTGCCTGTATCACACTAAGCAATGTGTGTCATTTTCAAATTGCAGAAAGGAACTGATAGCATATTCACAGAACAAATGCATTAGGAACTAACAGGACAACTCCCTCCTGCAGTGTAAGACCATCAAATAAAAACACGGGCTGAGATTAAAGCACTCTGTTACAACATTACATGAGTTTTTGAAGACTCAACTAACTATACAGTCTAGGCTATCCCAGAGGTGGTATAATTTGAACAGCCTTACTGAACAGCTGTGAGCAGTTGAGTATACCACAGCTGATCTGATGGGTAAAGGTCCCTAGCATCTATTACAACCACAATACATACTGCATTAATTCCTGGTCAGCGCTCCAATACAGAGCTAAGCAACAACATGGAAGCTCTACCCATCATCATCACACTCTCATAAACATTTTGTTTTTTAATTAAATAAAATAAAAAGACAGACAGACAATTATCACAACTGTTCTGGGGGGGAAAAATGCCTTTGCGTGCAAACAGTATGCCGTGTTATTTATAGTCTGCGTCGAAGAGTGGAACGCACTGATGCAGCTGCTAATGAGGCGGCTGGGAACAGGACAAGGAGTGGCAGACATACAGCTGTATACCACAGTAAACACTTCACTTAATGAAGGTGGTTGGGAGAGAGGAGGGAGGAAGGAGAGAGGAGTGGTAGAGGGAGAGAGGAGTGATAGAGGGTTGTAAACAAGCGAGGGGGAGTGGAGTCAAATCTTACCCGTAGGCCACGCCGGCGACGGTGCACTTCTTGAACTGCATCACGTTGCAGGTCAGAGTCCCCGTCTTGTCGGAGAAGATGTATTTCACCTGTGACAAGAGCGAGACAGCTAATCACTGCTCAGTGTCGATCGGAGACAGCCAATCATTGCTTAGTGTCGACCAGCGGCACACCAGCGACAGGAACGTTGAGCCAAGTGGCGTTCCATTTAAATCAGTAATGGAATAAGATCAGACTGCATAAACGCTTTACTTCAAATGGTAACCAACACCAATCCATGGGTGACTAGAATTCATTTTTTGTCAACAAATGTGTATTTGCTGCAACTACTATGTGCAGGGGAAGGTGGAAATAATTAATGAATTAAATATAATTCATAAAAATGTTGAACAAGTAGCATTACCTGTCCTAGTTCTTCATTCAGGTTGGAAGTGCGAGCCACGGCTGGGGTGTTAGTGGGCTCATAGAGCATGTCTGTATCCTGAAATAATCATATAGAATGTTATGAGACAACAACTTCAAACATTTCAACTTTGACATCAAGTGACTAGACCGCAAGAGACCTGTGTGCCATGCACGAAAGACTTGAATTGGGGTCAGAGCTATGAGACATTAACAGGGTTGGGGGTCAAATACATTTCAAATTAGGAAGTAAACTGAATTGAGTGAATTACCAATACATGTAATTGACCCCCAACCCCAGTCATTGATAACCACGGGACTCCAAATCATGTGTCTTCTCTCACCCAGTTGATGAAGAAGGCCTGTGTGAACTTGATGACCTCCAGAGTCACCAGCAGACTGATGGGGATCAGGTTGTTGAAGAGAATGATGAAGGTGAGGAAGTTGAGGCCAAAGTTTGCGGCACCACCATCTGTCAGGAGGACGGCAAGATTCGGGGGGAGAGAGGAACAATAGACCAGATTTTTGTCAGCATTGAATCCCACCCAAAACCATCGGGAAAAAGCCCAGTTCCCAGAGTTCTAATGCTCAACGTTTTCACAACGCAGTGTATGCCTTGTACAACGTTGTATCAATGTTGTGCATTAGGTGAGATTTAATACCCATCTCTTCCACCCCACTTCATCCTCTTCTCGCCACTGAAATTGATATTTACTCCAATTAAGGTCCCATAATTCTGGCTACAGAAATGGGAATGATCTAGAGTAGAATCATATATGTCATATAGCAGCAGCCTTGGCATCCAGCATGATCCAGGCAATGAATTCCACAACGCACTGTGAGGAATTATGGATTCTCTTTCACCCGATCCACGATGAAACAATCAAAAACACCAAAAAGGAGACATACAACCCCCACTGTCAGAGTAGTAGCTCACACAAAAACATGAGTGATGTGAATTACCTTTCCTCAGCTTGCAGGGGTCGCAAGAGAAACTTTCCTCAACCAAAGCGTTTCCCTTTAGTTTAGCAGTTGCGAGGAGCCCTTTTCCCCACAACAGAATGACTTAAAGATGAAATCATAAAAAAAAGATGGGGTTCAAAATGGAAGCTACTGCTATTGGAACGACAGCACACAGAGAGGAGAGGAGGGGGGCTTGCCAGAGGTGGGGTGGAAGACAAACGAGTTTGATGTCTCAAGACAAAAGGAGAGGGATTCAGTCCAAAGCACATTCCTGTCCCAACCAACAAGGAGTGTAAAAGAACAGGATAGATTTAGAGATCAACATTGAGCAGTGTGATTGGCCTGTAAGTAACTATTTTCTCTGTAGTTTGTGAGGTCACCTTGTTACACATGAACTGGTATATTCTCAGAGGGGTAAATAAGGTTGGGATCAGATTAAATTGCAGCCATGGGCAAGTCAATCACAACAAACCAAGACATGCACCATCCACCCCTCTATCTCCTTCTTATGTCTGACTAAAGCTGTGATATATTGGAGTAAAATTCAGGTAATACGTGATTTTGCATCAGTATTTACTTCTATTTCAGAGCATGCGTATCCAAAAGTAAAACCAGCCCATCTCCTCTACTATAACTTTCTACTATGGTAGAGCAAAGAGCAGCCACAACCGTTGGCTAACTTTTAAGATGAGTTAACGGGTGAAGTGCAGGGGTAAGCTGTTTAAGCAGTGGGCAGTCAGCAGAAACCGACAAAATCTGCAAAAACCAGCAACCTGCTTTTTAGTGGACGGGAATTTAAGTGAAAGTGGTGTGTAACAGGTGGCGTGAACATATAACAAATGGCCGGAAGTTATTTTCAACTCTTCATCTGCATAAAGGCTGTTAAGATCTAAAGACTGGGAACCAGTTTGCCAGTTTGGATGTCAGCAGTGTAGGCTGCGTCAATATCAAGTTAATTATTTATCGTGTATGCATAAACATAAACGTGCCCTCTTTGACATACTGTATGGGGAACGTACAGTATGTGGTTTGATGTGTGGTGATCCAGTTTCTCTCCCCACTAACCAGCATGCACTGCCAGTCCATTCATCTTGACATTGTACTCTCCATCTGACTACAGATTGTGTTGACATGTCTCAATGTGCAATTACAGTCAAGTAATTTGGGTAAGCAGTATGTAAATGCTACAGCGAAAGTTAATATGATTTGATGAATTCACCACCTCTCTCTTTTGACACAGGTTGGAAAAATCTTCAGTGGACTGAGTCCCTCCCTCCCTAAAAGGAACAGTCAGTCTCAAGATGGACGCCTGCTTTATGACTCACATCACCCTCATTTGAACACCACTCTCTGCTCCACCCCATAGGATGGGGGTCTTTTAGGTGGGAGTTTCAAAGGTACAAACAAGAGCAGTGAAACCCCTGGAGATCGAGCCAATCAAATTTTCTGAGATTGAGGGGAGAGTAGGTCATAAAACAAGCATGAAATTGACAACCTCTCCTAACACAGGCCTAGTTGAATATAGAGTAATGGCTGTAGTGAGACGTTAATCAGTTTGCAAAACGAGGCTCACAGACTCATTGGAAAATAAGGCCATCTTTAGCAATGGGGGAAAAAATACTAAAGCACTTTTCAAGTAGCCACAGAGGTGATCTAACCTTCATTCTACTACTGAGGCTGTAAGGTTCTATTACCTGTCAGTTTTATTCTTTCAATAATAGTTAGTCTAACACCGGCTTTAATTGAAAAACATGTCTCAAGAGTGGATGTGAAAATCTATCTTGTGCTGAAATAGGTTTTGAATCACTCCTTCGCTCTCTGTTTTGCTTTATAAAGAATAAACACTGGCAGCGGAGGGAGGGAGAGAGGCATTTAGAAAATGTCACCGGTAACCCCTGGGTTGTACTGCAGCATCTATGTTCAGCTACACGTAGAAGAATCCTGCCTACCAAGAGCTTCCTGAGCGCAACCTCATCTCAAAGAGATTTGTGGTAAAAAAAAGGCACAATAAAAGGGGGTCTGGATCTGAGGCCTAGGTTTGCAAAGAGTTTAACGCATCACACACGAATGGAGGAGAAAAGGGGAAACACTGTGTGGATCAGGCACTAAAAGGAACTAAAGAGTAGAGCGTAAGAGCTGGAGGGGTAAACCTAGCATCGGATCCCTGGCCTGTGCTGTCCATGGCAAGAGGGCCCTTACAAAATACGACAACCATATAGAGGGGGCTTAGCATAGGCAGAGCTTCAGTTAGGGTGTTAGTATGGAAGGGTCATTCACGGATTGGCCAAGGCTTTTAAATGGTTGTTACCTGGAGCTGTTAAAAAACAACAAAGAAAAACAAAGAACCAAAACAGAACATTAGAAATTAACCAAAATGTACAGCAGGGCACTGATATTCAACCATTCCTTTCATTCACATCACATCTATGCATGTCACAATCAGTTATGTTTACATGGGAATACCATCAATCCCCATCGCCACATATTTGACTTGTGTTGCAAATACATACTTTAACAGAGGCAAAGTAAAAGAAACAATGACACAGCGACATCAACAAAACTTAACTCAAAAAGCAGACAATATGTGAACTATATCTTGCATTGGTGCGCTTACAGTTCAAGTCCATGTACCAGGCTGCATTGCCGTACTGGTACTTCCAGATGGTCTGTCCGATTGAACAAACCAGAGAGATGGCCAGTAGACAGCCGAACAGCAGTAGAATTTGGAAGTTTGTGATGCGCTCCACGTTGGACAGCTTCAGAGGCGGCCGTGTGGAATTCTGGACAAAAGTAACAGACATAATAGAAGTTATAATACAAAACCCCCCAAAAAATGACTGATATGTGGGTTTCTTACAAACCTAAGTGGCTCTGGATAAGAATGTCCGCTAAAGGACAAATGTACATGTGGACCAGCAGAGGGCTTCACCTGCATGAGCTTGGTGTCGTGTCCAGTGTAGACCACGACGCCATGGACCCACTGGGTGTTCCTCAGCTGGGCACCTCGCAGCAGAATCTGGTCCGGGCCCAGAGGCACGGTGCTGGAGTCACAAACAGAAGTGTCCGTGAGTCTCCAGCATAGGCGTAGTGTGTGAAACTATGGAACTCAAATCCAACGTTGAGCTATTACTGCTATAGTGACACTGTCACTGAGTACGGAGGGAACAGAAGTCCTCAATTCTTCCAGTTTTCAGGGACTTTGTTCTACCTCAGGATTGAGATGCAAGTCTGTATTTCAGATGACTGACACCATGTTCTTTCTTACTATGGATTGGCAAAGCCCCCAAACAAACACATAAACTAACACTAAGCAGGTGCTTCTAATCTTCTCTTTACTTCATAGAAACATTAAATTAGCCACAAACCCACACAATTCACTGTGGTGGAAAAGCTGCTAGCTGGTTGAAAAGGGAAGAGCGGTGTGTTGTGTCCCACCTGTGTCCGTCCAGACGAATGTTGCCCACAAACTCATAGAGATGGCGGTTGGGGCTCTCGCACTCCATGCGCCCAGAGAGACGCATCAGGCTGTCAATGTCCTTGATCTCCGAGGTGATTTGCAGTCCCTTTGTGTGTACACACACACACACAAAGGTTCCAGGTTCCAATTATATTTCAATTAAGTCAATAAAGGGGATAGCCTATATTGAGAAAACACTTCACTTTCGTAATGGACTGAGCTAAAATTGGTTAATGTGGTTTCTGAAATATCAGAAAAAATATCAGAACATCTCATCTGGGAAACTCCTGGAAGGCTGACCAAAAGTCCTCCCCGGCTGAGTTTTAGTTCAATACTTCCAAGTTGCCTATTTCCCAGGAGATGGAGTAAAGGAAAATGTAGGAGAGAGAAATAATCACCTGTCGGATTTTGAGGTTCGTTTCTCCATCCAAGTTTGACGTCTCAATGTAGCACATGCCTTGGGGCTCACTTGTTTAAAAAGGGGATACAAAAAAGCATCAAATTGAACATCGGACCTGGAGAAGTTAAGATAAAAGTTAATTCTATATAATATTCAAAACAGACTCATTCATCTATTTAATGATGATTTTTGATAAAAATAAGGAGGTGGGACTTCAACAAACAAAGACCGCAAAGTTTTCTGATACCAAGTTGTTTCGAACTAACACAGCCAAACATTTTATGACAGCCCCAAGTCCTGGAAAAGCGGCACAGGCAAGGCTAACATCTTTGTTTGCAGCTGTCCTTGAACTCAGTCGACTTTCAAAGACAGAGAAAGTAAGCAGGCATGCAGAGCGAGCACTAGAATCACAGCAGAACAAATGGGACTCTGACAGACACAGGGACAGAGTTACAGAGCGCACCGGACCAGGCGGGGTCGCTGGTTAGCTGCTCTTTTAATAGAGTGATTGATGCATGACAAGGGCCCATCCAAAAACAGGGGAAGAAGGAGAAAATCCAAAAGGGTTTTGTCCCACTCGAACCCTAATCTCAATCAATGAGGTAGTAGTTTCAGCTGTTTTGAGTCATTGGGTGATCAATAAGGGTTTTGGATTCCTGACCACAGACAATTGCTCTGCAGGAATGTTCTAAACCCAGTCAGTCATGCTTCAAATATCCTGTTGACAAGATGGGACCAGTGCATCAACAACACTGTTGGAGTATTCATTAATATTTAGTATTAATCAAATATTCCAAATATCTACTTGGTTATAGTAGATATATTGTTGTAAGCATGTTACAATATGCTATTATGCCTGGTTCAATTCCAGGCTGTATCACAGCGTAGTCCGGGTTAGGGTTTGGCCGGGGTAGGACGTCATTGTAAATAAGAATTTGCTCTTAACTGACTTGTCTAGTTAAATAAAGGTTAAATAAAAATATAAACAAATATGCCAAGATAAATTAAAATGTTGTCATGTCAGTCATAGAAATGTCACTATTTCTATGGTCCCAGCATGCAACGTTTTAGGGTTGACTTATATAGCCATGCACAGTTAGGAACATGGAAACCCATTCACAGTTCACACACAAATTTATGTTCTTGTCTCAAACTAAAGCATGCTTTTCTGTGGTGCTACACTAAGAAAACTAACTGAAACACTTTCCATGTTTGCTTGACGAATAACAGTTTGGTTACAGGTCTTAAAGAGCAATTCAATAATTTATGTCTTGTCTCGCTATATTTTCAAGCCATAAAAACATTTCTTGTTAAGGCATCTGACTGTGCCTAGATGGGAACAATGTGTTCACTGACCTATTCACCTTAATCTCTGGCTTTACCAACATAACCAGAGCTTAACCTTCCTGCCTTAGAATGTCAAATCCAATATTTATCATTAATGTTGGCAGTGCAAGACAAAACGTCCTGAGTTGTAGTTGACTTGTATGCTATGCCCCTCTTCCCACGCTCCCACCGCCACACTCCCACCCTCATGCACGGCAGTGTGGTTTGGTTCCTGACCTGGAAGACAGAATGACAAGGTCGGCCGGGAGGTGATCCCCATTGGCCGCTTTCACCACCTCCCCAACGCCCACCTGATAGTACCCAGCACGCACCAGGAGGGGCCAGCGAGAGCAGGGGCATCCAGGAGGAGGACATTAGGGAGAGAAGAAGGGGAGGAGGGTGAGAGGTAGAGTACAAACAAACACCAAAACAAGGGAGGGAAAAGAGAATAGTTTAATTTTACGCAATAATAAGGACAGTGTAACCATTGCACGTGCAGAGGTTTTGGTATAAACTGGTTTCAAATGCCATTTGGACAAGGTTATTACAAACTATATCAAGTCATTTAGGATCGTCATATACAGTACTATACAAATACAATAACCCAATTTACTCAATATAAATCATAGGGCGAGAGATATTACAATTTAATGAGATTTTAGATGAGGTCTGGTTAACGTGCAAATAAATCGCTGCTGTGCACAGACAAAAAAGTGTGCCTTCTGGATTCAGTACAGCGTGTAGGCCTGTGCCATCTGGATTCAGTACAGCGTGTAGGCCTGTGCCATCTGGATTCAGTACAGCGTGTAGGCCTGTGCCATCTGGATTCAGTACAGCGTGTAGGCCTGTGCCATCTGGATTCAGTACAGCATGTAGGTCTGTGCCATCTGGATTCAGTACAGCGTGTAGGCCTGTGCCATCTGGATTCAGTACAGCGTGTAAGCCTGTGCCATCTGGATTCAGTACAGCGTGTAGGCCTGTGCCATCTGGATTCAGTACAGCGTGTAGGCCTGTGCCATCTGGATTCAGTACAGCGTGTAGGCCTGTGCCATCTGGATTCAGTACAGCGTGTAGGCCTGTGCCATCTGGATTCAGTACAGCGTGTAGGCCTGTGCCATCTGGATTCAGTACAGCGTGTAGGCCTGTGCCATCTGGATTCAGTACAGCGTGTAGGCCTGTGCCATCTGGATTCAGTACAGCGTGTAGGCCTGTGCCATCTGGATTCAGTACAGCGTGTAGGCCTGTGCCATCTGGATTCAGTACAGCGTGTAGGCCTGTGCCATCTGGATTCAGTACAGCGTGTAGGCCTGTGCCATCTGGATTCAGTACAGCGTGTAGGCCTGTGCCATCTGGATTCAGTACAGCGTGTAGGCCTGTGCCATCTGGATTCAGTACAGCGTGTAGGCCTGTGCCATCTGGATTCAGTACAGCGTGTAAGCCTGTGCCATCTGGATTCAGTACAGCGTGTAAGCCTGTGCCATCTGGATTCAGTACAGCGTGTAGGCCTGTGCCATCTGGATTCAGTACAGCGTGTAGGCCTGTGCCATCTGGATTCAGTACAGCGTGTAGGCCTGTGCCATCTGGATTCAGTACAGCGTGTAGGCCTGGGAAATCTGGATTCAGTACAGCGTGTAAGCCTGTGCCATCTGGATTCAGTACAGCGTGTAGTTCTGTGCCATCTGGATTCAGTACAGCGTGTAGGCCTGTGCCATCTGGATTCAGTACAGCGTGTAGGCCTGTGCCATCTGGATTCAGTACAGCGTGTAGGTCTGTTGCATTGTTTCAGCTTTTTCAAAGTATGGGTAATAGGTCAGAAAGGACATAATCAGAAAGTAAACCGATGCAGGGCCCAAAGTAAGACCTGGTCCAAATTAAGTTTGAAAAGGTGAAGGGGGAAAGGACGTGAAGACATGTTAGAAGGAAGTGATGATTCCCACAATGCAATACTGTTTCTCAGTCTTTAAAACTATTTTCAATAGCAGTAGCAGCAGATCTGGATCTTCACAACATTGAAAATGTAGCAGGCACTTAACCTGCTTTGATAGTAGGCCAACGTTTTTAATCGAGGCACTTAAAATGTCTGCTCTTATTTGGAATCAATCACCGCTTCCTTGTGTGAGCTGACAGAGAGAGGGAGGGAGAGAGAGAACAGGAGATGTCCTCAGGGTCTGGCAGGAACAGCAAGGTGAACCCACAGACCTCTACCTGGATGATAGGAGGAAAGAGTCCGCAGGTACGTAATCTGAGCATCCTACTCGAATTATATCTCCCACCACTGCCTGGAAGAAACACACTGGTTACTGATGGATAGAGACCACTGCCTGGAAGAAACACACTGTTACTGATGGATAGAGCCCACTGCCTGGAAGAAACACACTGGTTACTGATGGATAGAGACCACTGCCTGGAAGAAACACACTGGTTACTGATGGATAGAGCCCACTGCCTGGAAGAAACACACTGGTTACTGATGGATAGAGACCACTGCCTGGAAGAAACACACTGGTTACTGATGGATAGAGCCCACTGCCTGGAAGAAACACACTGGTTACTGATGGATAGAGACCACTGCCTGGAAGAAACACACTGGTTACTGATGGATAGAGCCCACTGCCTGGAAGAAACACACTGGTTACTGATGGATAGAGACCACTGCCTGGAAGAAACACACTGGTTACTGATGGATAGAGACCACTGCCTGGAAGAAACACACTGGTTACTGATGGATAGAGACCACTGCCTGGAAGAAACACACTGGTTACTGATGGATAGAGACCACTGCCTGGAAGAAACACACTGGTTACTGATCGATAGAGACCACTGCCTAGAAGAAACACACTGGTTACTGATGGATAGAGACCACTGCCTGGAAGAAACACACTGGTTACTAATGGATAGAGCCCACTGCCTAGAAGAAACACACTGGTTACTGATGGATAGAGACCACTGCCTAGAAGAAACACACTGGTTACTGATGGATAGAGCCCACTGCCTAGAAGAAACACACTGGTTACTGATGGATAGAGACCACTGCCTGGGAATTCATGGAAAGTCATGGAACTTTTTCACATGATCATCATGTGAAAAATGAGAAGTAAACAATCGTAGTGAAATAATAGAAATGATAAAACAGGGGAATAAATAAGCCAGTCGTCTTTCCGGGGTTGGTCAACCAGGCAGAAAACCTGGGTCGTGTTTATTAGGCACCTAACGGAAGAAAGTGTCATGTAACAGGAAGGGACAACCTAGACTTGTTTTCATTTTCTGTTACGGTGTTAGTGTGCCCTAATGAACACGACTCTAAATATCTGCATCTGTATTTCATACCCCAGCAAAATCTTTTGTTTCTGCTCAAAATGTCAGAATGAGATCTTCCAATAAGCATTAATATAATATCTAGATCAGTAATTCACCTTGTTATGTATCCTCTGGGGTTCATCATTAAGTGTTTGGCTTCCCCAATTTCAGAGGCAATTTCCTACAGTAATGGTAAAAAACAAACCTCTCCCGGTTTGAAATTACAATATATTTACCCGGGCCACTAAAACCATGCATTCTCCAGAACCAGAGGCAATGGTGAATCTTTTCTTAATGTCTTCTCCTGCCTCTCACCACCCCAGCAGCGCTATAGTAAGGAGAAACCAGTTGCGTGTGCCTTCTATTTAACGGCCAGGCTATTAATATCACACATCCTTACCTTTTTTGCTTTTTCACCTGATTGTTGTGGGTGGACCATTTCTGACACGGTAATTAACTGGGGTGTTTTATGACCACTGGACGAAAAGCTGCTCTCTCTCTCCATGTCTGTTATGTTCTCGGGCATAGCCTTCCTTCTCTTCTTATCGCTGTCCGTCCACATGGAAGCAGTGGATTAATTAGTGACCAGGCCAGGCTGATGAAAGGGGCCGGATGGCAAACAGGAGGTGTGTGTGTGTGTGTGTGTGTGTGTGTGTGTGTGTGTGTGTGTGTGTGTGTGTGTACTAAATATAGAAAGATTGGATAGGAAGAGACTGTTGTGGACACATCCTCATCAACATCTGTTCTTTGTTCCAGTTCTTGTGGGATGTCAGTGGCTGTCTATGAATATCTCTCCTAGAATAACATCACACCCCTGCCTGATGCCGTTGGTTAAAGGGGAAGTTCCGTATTTTACAAATTAATGTTAGATGATCCCAGCATCCTTAAAAAAATGTATTTGTCCATTACTTTACTTATTTGCATGGTTGCCCCCATCACTCCCATTGATAATCAACTACCTGTGGCTAAAGTTAGCAGAAGTTTGTAATGGCGGTTCAAATAAAAACCGATCCATGGATTACCCTACTGTCTCTCCTGGTGCATAGACTACTTTCAGAGTGCGGAACAATCTAACACTGAATTGCAGAATACAGAACTTTAAGTTAAAAGGAGGTAGTCTGGTAATGTACCTTGGCCCAGTGCACGATCTCCCAGGCACCATTCCTCAGCACTTTAAAGAGCAGAGACAAAAAGGTAAAAGAAGTGTTGGGACACGCAAGACAAATCACCACCACCATGCTTTGTTTAGCCTACTTGGAAGGCACAGTGTTACACAATGCATACCGAGCCATATATTATGTCTTGTCATTCGACAACAAAGAAATACATTCATGTTTTGGAGGCTAGGCCTACATACACACAATGTACACACACACACATTCAAAGGTTTGGTCCATTAAAATAACATCAAATTGATCAGAAATACAGTGAAGACATTGTTAATGTCGGCACAACGGCACGTTGTGTTAACTAATCCAAGTTTATCATTTTAAAAGGCTTACTGACCATTAGAAAACCATTTTGCAATTATGTTAGCACAGCTGAAAACTGTTCTACTGATTAAAGAAGCAATAAAACTTGCCTTCTTTAGACTAGTTGAGTATCTAGAGCATCAGCATTTGTGGGTTCGATTACAGGCTCAAAATGGCCAGAAACAAATAACTTTCTTTTGAAACTTGTCAGTCTATTCTTGTTCTGAGAAATGAAGGCTATTACATGCGAGAAATTGCCAAGAAACTGAAGATCTGGTACAACGCTGTGTACTACTCCCTTCACAGAACGCAAACTGGATCTAACCAGAATAGAAAGGCCCCGGTGCACAACTGAACAAGTACATTCGACTGTCTAGTTTGAGAAACAGACGCCTCACAAGTCCACAACTGGCAGCTTCATTAAATAGTACCCGCAAAACACCAGTCTCAACGTCAACAGTGAAGAGGCGACTCCGGGATGCTGGCCGTCTAGGCAGAGTTGCAAAGAAAAAGCCATATCTCAGACAGGCCAATAAAATGTAAATATTAAGATGGGCAAAAGAACACAGAGGAAGATTGGAAAAAATTGTTATGGACAGACAAATCTAAGTTTGAGGGGTTCGGATCACAAAGAAAAACATTTGTGAGACGCAGAAAAAATTAAGATGCTGGAGGAGTGCTGGAGGCACACTGGATGTGATGTGATGGTCTGGGGGGGCTTTGGTGGTGGTAAAGTGGGAGATTTGTACAGGGTAAAAGGGATATTGAAGAAGGAAGGCTATCACTCCATTTTGCAACCCCAGGCCATACCCTGTGGAGGGCGCTTAATTGGAGACAATTTCTTCCAACAACAGAACACTGGCCCAAAGCACAGCGCCAAATGAGATGATTGTGGACTACAAGAAAAAGGAGGACCGAGCACGCCCCCATTCTCATCGACGGGGCTGTAGTGGAGCAGGTTGAGATCTTCAAGTTCCTTGGTGTCCACATCAACAACAAACTAGAATGGTCCAAACACACCAAGACAGTCGTGAAGAGGCCACGACAAAGCCTATTCCCCCTCAGGAAACTAAAAAGGATTGGCATGGGTCCTGGGATCCTCAAAAGGTTCTACAACTGCAACATCGAGAGCATCCTGACTGGTTGCATCACTGCCTGGTACGGCAATTGCTCGGCCTCTGAGCGCAAGGCACTACAGAGGGTAGTGCGTCTGGCCCAGTACATCACTGGGGCTAAGCTGCCTGCCATCCAGGACCTCTACACCAGGCGGTGTCAGAGGAAAGCCCTAAAAATTGTCAAAGACCCCAGCCACCCCAGTCATAGACTGTTCTCTCTACTACCGCATGGCAAGCGGTACCGGAGTGCCAAGTCTAGGACAAAAAGGCTTCTCAACAGTTTTTACCCCCAAGCCATAAGACTCCTGAACAGGTAATCAAATGGTTACCTGGATTATTTGCATTGTGTGCCCCCCCAACCCCTCTTTTATGCTGCTGCTACTCTCTGTTTATCATATATGCATAGTCACTTTAACTATACATATATGTACATACTACCTCAATTGGGCCGACCAACCAGTGCTCCGCACATTGGCTAACCGGGCTATCTGCATTGTGTCCCGCCACCCACCATTCCCTCTTTTACGCTACTGCCACTCTCTGTTCATCATATATGCATAGTCACTTTAACCATATCTACATGTACATACTACCTCAATCAGCCTGACAAACCGATGTCTGTAAGTAGCCTTGCTACTTTCATAGCCTCGCTACTGTATATAGCTGGTCTTTTAACTGTTGTTTTATTTCTTTACTTACCTATTGTTCACCTAACACCTTTTTTGCACTATTGGTTAGAGCCTGTAAGTAAGCATTTCACTGTAAGGTCTACTACACCTGTTGTATTCGGCGCACGTGACAAATAAACTTTGATTTGATTTGAAACTATGCAAGAACTATTTAGGGAAGACGCAGTCAGCTGGTGTTCTGTCTATAATGGACGGCCAGCACAGTCACCAGATGTCAACCCTATTGATCTCAAGCCAATCTGATTTATGGGAGGTGCTTCAGGAAGCATGGGGTGAAATCTCTTCAGATTACCTCAACAAATTGACAACTAGAATGCCAAAGGTCCGCAAGGCTGTAATTGCTGCAAATGGAGGACTCTTTGACGAAAGCAAAGTTTGAAGGACACAATTATTATTTCAATAAAAAAATCATTATTTATAACCTTGTCAACGTCTTGACTATATTTCCTTGCAACTCATTTCATGTATGTTTTCAACAAGGACATTTCTAAGTGACCCCAAACTTTTGAATGGTAGTATATATATATATATATATATATATATATATATATATATATATATATATATATATATATATATATATATATATATATATATATATATATATATATATATATATATATATATATATATATATATATATATATATATATATATATATATATATATATATGCAACTTGAGACCTTCTTAGTGAGCTATGAAAATAATTACCACTTGAAGGGCAATAAAACATCAATCAATCTATAATTACAACAACAAAGACAGAAAGAATTGGGCAGTACCTTGACATTCCTTCTTGTTGACGACACTGTCAGCGTTGTGACGTTTCTGCAAACAGACAAAAGAAACCTGTTTAGCCAAGATAGAAAGTTAAGCCATTGAGGCAATACACTAGTAATAAAGTCAAGAGAATGATGACTGCATTGAAGAAGTGGTGGACTACATGGGGAATAGGGTGCCATTTTGGACTGAAACTATCTGTTGTGGCGGATTACAACAGATTCCTATAAGCTAACCCTAATAGGAAAACCACCCGGAATCTGATGCCCCAGAAAGTTTGACGTTGTATTAGTCGTACTTAAGGGACACACACCTTCCAACTAAATGCTTACTCACAGGCTCCTTCTGGACAATGCAACAACAATAAGAAATAATAAAAGATAAGAATATGAACAAAGAAAATGGCTGAGTCAAATACAACACAAATTTTAGCGTAAGTAAAACACAGGAAGGCACAATTTATAGTCCAATAATTAAAGTTGAAGTCAGAAGTTTACATACACCTTAGCCAAATACATCTAAACAAATTTTTTCAAAATTCCTGACATTTAATCCTCGTAAAAATTCCCTGTTTCAGGTCAGTTAGGATCACCCCTTTATATTAAGAATGTGAAATGTCAGAATAATAGTAGAGAGAATAATTTATTTCAGCTTTAATTTATTTCATCACATTCCCAGTGGGTCAGAAGTTTACATACACTCAATTAGGATATGGTATCATTGCCTTTAAATTGTTGAACTTGGGTCAAACGTTTTGGATAGCGTTCCACAAGCTTTTGGCCCATTTCTCCTGACAGAGCTGGTGTAACTGAATCAGGTTTGTAGGCCTCCTTGCTCGCACACGCTTTTTCAGTTCTGCCACACATTTTATATAGGATTGAGGTCAGGGCAATGCCACTCCAATACCTTTGCTGTCCTTAAGCCATTTTGCTACAATTTGGAAGTATGCTTGGGGTCATTGTCCATTTGGAAGACCCATTTGCAACCAAGCTTTAACTTCCTGACTGATGTCTTGAGATGTTGCTTCAATATATCCACATAATTTCCTCATGATGCCATCTATTTTGTGAAGTGCACCAGTCCCTCCTGCAGCAAAGCACAACATGATGCTGCCACCCCCGTGCTTCACGGTTAGGATTGCGTTCTTCAGCTTGCAAGCCTCCCCCTTTTCCTCCAAACATAACAATGGTCATTATGGCCAAACAGTTCTATTTTTGTTTCATCAGACCAGTGGACATTTCTCCAAAAAGTACGATCTTTGTCCCCATGTGCAGTTGCAAACCATAGTATGGCTTTTTTATGGCGGTTTTGGAGCAGTGGCTTCTTCCTTGCTGAGCGGCCTTTCAGGTGATGTCGATATAGGACTCGTTTGACAGTGAATATAGATACTTTTGATACAGGGTCCTTTGCTGCTGTTCTGGGATTGATTTGCACTTTTCGCAACTAAGCGGTATGGCGGCTGCGTGGTCCCATGGTGTTTGTACAGATGAACGTGGTACGTTCAGGCGTTTGGTTTATCCTTGGGCGCAATGTACAGACTTGATGAGGTCTACAATCTTTTTTCTGAGGTCTTGGCAGATTTATTTTGATGTTCCAATGATGTCAAGCAAAGAGGCACTGAGTTTGAAGGTAGGCCTTGAAACACATCCACAGGTACACCTCCAATTGACTCAAATGATGTGAATTAGTCTATCAGAAGCTTCTAAAGCCATGACATCATTTTCTGGAATTTTCCAAGCTGTTTAAAGGCACAGTCAACTTAGTGGATGTAAACTTCTGACCCACTGGAATTGTGATACAGTGAATTATAAGTGAAATAATCTGTCTGTAAACAATTGTTGGAAAAATTACTTCTGTCATGCAAAGTAGATGTCCTAACCGACTTGCCAACAACTTTGTGGAGTGGTTGAAAAACAAGTTTTAAATACTCCAACCTAAGTGTATGTAAACTTCCGACTTCAACTGTACATGTGTTTTGGGGAAGGGGGTGTTTAAACTGTACAGTATTTAGCAATCATAATAAGAGTCTGGGAGAACAGTTGTGATGTGTGTGTGTGTGTAGCATGAATGAGTGTGTGTGCATGCTAAGATGCAGAGAATCACAGCAGGTGGTCAGTCCAGTTCTGTAGGAGCCGATGTGATCACTGCTGCAGACACCGAAGATGATTTATGATGTAGGCTAAACATCCTACAGCCTGCTTCTTGATTAAGTCGTAGTAAATGTCTGATTAATGAATATCTGCATGTACGGCTAGAATTTTATTCATCCATCTACTTATCTAGCCATGTATTTACAGTGCATTGAAAAGTACTCAGACCCCTCCAGCCTTAATCTCAAATCTATTCAATAATTTTTTTTACATATCAAAACCACACACAATACCCATAATGACAAAGTGAAAACAGGTTTAGACATGTTTGATAATGTATTAAAAACAGTGATACCCAATTTACCTAAAAAGTATTCAGACCATTTGCTATGACACTTGAAATTGAGCTCCGGATTTTCCACTGATCATCCTTGATGTGTCTACAACTTGGAGTACACCTATGCTAAATCCAATTGATTGGACATGATTTGGAAAGGAACTGTCTATAAGGTCCCACAGCTGACATAGCATGTCAGAGAAAAAAACCAAGTGATGAGGTCAAAGGAATTGTCCGTGGAGCTCCGAGACAGGATTATGTTGAGGCACAGAGCTGGGGAAGGGTACCAAAACATGTCTGCAGCATTGGATGTCCACAAGAACACAGTGGCCTCCATCATTCTTAAATGGAAGAGGTTTAGAACCACCAAGAATCTTCCTAGAGCTGGCCACCCGGCCAAACTAAGCAATCGGGGGAGAAGGGCCTTGGTCAGGGACGTGACCAAGACTCAATGGTCATTATGACAGAGCTCTAGAGTTCCTCTGTGGAGTTGGAAGAACCTTCCAGAAGGACAACCATCTCTGCAGCTCTCCACCAATAAAGGCCTTTATGGTAGACTGGCCAGACAAAAGCCACTCCTCAGTAAAAGGCACATGACAGCCAACGCTTGGAGTTTGCAAAAGGGCACCTAAAGGACTCAGACCATGAGAAACAAGATTCTCTGGTCTGATGAAACCAAGCGTCACATCTGAAGGAAACCTGGCACCATCCCTACGGCGAAGCATGGTGGCAGCATCATGCTGTGGGGATGTTTTTCAGCGGCAGGGACTGGCAGACTAGTGAGGATTGAGGGAAAGATGAACAGAGCACAGTACAGAGATATCCTTGATGAAAACTTTTTCCAGAGAGCTCAGGACCTCAGACTGGGGCAAAGGTTCACCTTCCAACAGGACAACAACCCTGACCATACAGCCAAGACAACGCAGGAGTGGCTTTGGGACAAGTCTCTGAATGTCCTTGAGTGGCCCAGCCAGAACCCGAACAAACATTTCTGGAGAGATTTGAAAATAGCTGTGCAGCGACGCTCTCCATCCAACCTGACAGAGCTTGAGAGGATCTTCAGAGAAGAATGGGAGAAACTCCACAAATACAGTTATGCCAAGCATGTAGTCATACCTAAGAAGACTCGAGGCTGTAATCGCTGCCAAAGGTGCTTCAACAAAGTACTGAGCAAAGAGTCAGGACTACCTGGCCTGATGACTCCTTATTTGTCCCCAGTCCACGGAACTGGAGCAGCAGCACGGCCACAACTGTTCTGCCTGCGGCTATGGAACCCTGACCTATTCACCGGACGTGCTACCTGTCCCAGACCTGCTGTTTTCAACTTTCTAGAGACAGCAGGAGCGGTAGAGATACTCAATGATCGGCTATGAGGTGCTGACCTGTTGCACCCTCGACAACCACTGTGATTATTATTATTTGAACATCTTGGCCATGTTCTGTTATAATCTCCACCCGGCACAGCCAGAAGAGGACTGGCCACCCCTCATAGCCATGTTCCTCTCTAGGTTTCTTCCTAGGTTCTGGCCTTTCTAGGGAGTTTTTCCTAGCCACCGTGCTTCTACACCTGCATTGCTTGCCGTTTGGGGTTTTAGGCTGGGTTACTGTACAGCACTTTGTGACAAAGTGATCAGCTGGTGTAAGAAGGCCTTTATAAATACATTTGATTGAGTGATTCTGAACACTTATGTAAATGTGATATTTCAGTTTGTTTTATAGCCAGATAACGTTGCAACAGTAACATTACCTGGCTGCAGCACTACAGTAACATTACCTGGCTGCAGCACTACAGTAACATTACCTGGCTGCAGCACTACACCACTACAGTAACATTACCCGGCTGCAGCACTACACCACTAGAGTAACATTACCCGGCTGCAGCACTACAGTAACATTACCTGGCTGCAGCACTACAGTAACATTACCCGGCTGCAGCACTACATTTACATTACATTTAAGTCATTTAGCAGACGCTCTTATCCAGAGCGACTTACAAATTGGTGCATTCACCTTATGACATCCAGTGGAACAGCCACTTTACAATAGTGCATCTAGATCTTTTAAGGGGGAGGGGGGGGGGGCAGAAGGATTGCTTTATCCTAGGTATTCCTTGAAGAGGTGGGGTTTCAGGTGTCTCCGGAAGGTGGTGATTGACTCCGCTGTCCTGGCATCGTGAGGGAGTTTGTTCCACCATTGGGGTGCCAGAGCAGCGAACAGTTTTGACTGGGCTGAGCGGGAACTGTACTTCCTCAGTGGTAGGGAGGCGAGCAGGCCAGAGGTGGATGAACGCAGTGCCCTTGTTTGGGTGTAGGGCCTGATCAGAGCCTGAAGGTACTGAGGTGCCGTTCCCCTCACAGCTCCGTAGGCAAGTACCATGGTCTTGTAGCGGATGCGAGCTTCAACTGGAAGCCAGTGGAGAGGGCGGAGGAGCGGGGTGACGTGAGAGAACTTGGGAAGGTTGAACACCAGACGGGCTGCGGCGTTCTGGATGAGTTGTAGGGGTTTAATGGCACAGGCAGGGAGCCCAGCCAACAGCGAGTTGCAGTAATCCAGACGGGAGATGACAAGTGCCTGGATTAGGACCTGCGCCGCTTCCTGTGTGAGGCAGGGTCGTACTCTGCGGATGTTGTAGAGCATGAACCTACAGGAACGGGCCACCGCCTTGATGTTGGTGGAGAACGACAGGGTGTTGTCCAGGATCACGCCAAGGTTCTTAGCGCTCTGGGAGGAGGACACAATGGCACAATGGCACTACACCACAATGGCACTACACCACTACAGTAACATTACCCGGCTGCAGCACTACACCACTAGAGTAACATTACCCGGCTGCAGCACTACAGTAACATTTCCCGGCTGCAGCACTACACCACTACAGTAACATTACCTGGCTGCAGCACTACACCACTACAGTAACATTACCTGGCTGCAGCACTACACCACTACAGTAACATTACCTGGCTGCAGCACTACAGTAACATTACCCGGCTGCAGCACTACAGTAACATTACCTGGCTGCAGCACTACACCACTACAGTAACATTACCCGGCTGCAGCACTACACCACTACAGTAATATTACCCAGAAGGGAAAGTTAAAGCCCTTTACAAAGCCCATTCAAAGCCCAATTTCTCCAGTTGGTAATTTTACTAAAATTGAGGACAATACGCTTCTTTGTTGCACAGTATTTAACATGTCAAACAATACGGCGACTTTAAAGAACTATAGAGGGCTACCCTTCCCCTAAAAATACTTCCCCAGCCAGAGACCGGACTTGAACCCAATCAAACATTTCTGGGAGACACCAGAAAATAGCTTTGCAGCGACGCTCTCCATCCAACCTGACAGATCTTGAGAGAATCTGCAGAGAAGAATGGCAGAAACTCCAGAAATACAGGTGTGCCCCAAGAATGTAGCGTCATACCCAAACAGACTCAAGGCTGTAATCGCTGTCAAAGGTGCTTCA
Source organism: Salvelinus fontinalis (assembly GCF_029448725.1). Classification (NCBI taxonomy): domain Eukaryota; kingdom Metazoa; phylum Chordata; class Actinopteri; order Salmoniformes; family Salmonidae; genus Salvelinus; species Salvelinus fontinalis. Next base: position 55,852,667 of record NC_074670.1, on the reverse strand, counting down.
ACAAAGTAGAGTAAATGGTCTGAACACTAAGGTAAATGTGAAATTTCAGTTTGTTTTGACTTAGAACAAAGTAGCCTAGCTATTAATACTGCTGAGAACAGTGAGGAGCTCCTTCTGTAACTTAAATACCTTCAAATATCTGAGGTGTAGCCTACCAGTATCCCTCCATCAGACAGCCAACGTTCATCAGGCATGAAGAAAAGGAAAGACTCAAATGCCTTTGTGAGTAGGAAACTATACCGCTGTGAGGTTTTGATGTGCACCAAATGCAACCAAGCGTACTACTCGCCCAGCAGTCTTTGTTGAGTCCCTTGAGGAATTGCACATCATTACAGGTTGCCTTAGAGATGTTCTCTACATTGTCTCCCACTCCCTCCCTCCCTCACTCCTGCTTTTTCTCATTCACTCAGAAATCCAATAGAATTAAATATCCCGGCAATGTGCTGGAGTGGCTAATGAATGTGGCTGTATGTCACGTGGAGGAGCACTGGCTCTCACCCACCAGCTGCAGCACCCCTGCAGCAACGTCGCCCGGCTGCAGCAGCAACGTCGCCCGGCTGCAGCACCCCTGCAGCAACGTCGCCCGGCTGCGTCGCCCGGCCGTCACTACAGCGACGTTAGCCGGCTGTGGAACTACAGCGACGTTACCCGACTGCGGAATTACACCACTACAGCGACGTTGTCCGGCTGCAGCACTACACCACTCCACGACGTTATCCGGCTGCAGCACTACAACGACGTTGCCCGGCTGCAGCGACGTTGTCCGGCTGCGGAGCTACAGCGACGTTACCAGACTGCAGAACTACACCACTACAGCGACGTTGCCCGGCTGCAGCACTACACCACTCCAGCAACGTTGCCCGGGTGCAGCTCTACATCAACGTTGCCCGGCTGCAGCACTACAATTGCCACTACATTGCCCGGCTGCAGCACTACAGCAACGTTGCCCGGCTGCAGCACTACCTTGCCACTACATTGTCCGGCTGCAGCACTACCTTGCCACTACATTGTCCGGCTGCAGCACTACATCAACGTTGCCCGGCTGCAGCACTACAGCAACGTTGCCCGGCTGCAGCACTACAGCAACGTTGCCCGGCTGCAGCACTACAGCAACGTTGCCCGGCTGCAGCACTACAGCAACGTTGCCCGGCTGCAGCACTACCTTGTCCGGCTGCAGCACTACCTTGTCCAGCTGCAGCACTACATCAACGTTGCCCGGCTGCAGCACTACAGCAACGTTGCCCGGCTGCAGCACGACAGCAACGTTGCCCGGCTGCAGCACTACAATTTCCGCTACATTGTCCGGCTGCAGCACTACACCACTAGAGTAACGTTGCCCGGCTGCAGCACTACAGTAACATTACGTGGCTGCAGGACTACAGTAACATTAACCAGCTGCAGTACTACAGTAACATTATACGGCTGCAGCGCTACACCACTACAGCAACGTTGCCCGGCTGCAGCACTACATCAACGTTGCCCGGCTGCAGCACTACCTTGTCCGGCTGCAGCACTACACCACTAGAGAAACGTTGCCCGGCTGCAGCACTACAGTAACATTACCCGGCTGCAGCAACGTTGCCCGGCTGCAGCACTACCTTGCCACTACATTGTCCGGCTGTAGCACTACACCACTAGAGCAATGTTGCCCGGCTGCAGCGCTGCAGAAACGTTGCCCGGCTGCAGCGCTACACCACTACAGCAACGTTGCCCGGATGCAGCGCTACAGCAACGTTGCCCGGCTGCAGCACTACAGCAACGTTGCCCGGCTGCAGCACTACAGCAACGTTGCCCGGCTGCAGCACTACAGCAACGTTGCCCGGCTGCAGCACGACAGCAACGTTGCCCGGCTGCAGCACGACAGCAACGTTGCCCGGCTGCAGCACTACAATTGCCGCTACATTGTCCGGCTGCAGCACTACACCACTAGAGTAACGTTGCCCGGCTGCAGCACTACAGTAACATTACGTGGCTGCAGGACTACAGTAACATTAACCAGCTGCAGTACTACAGTAACATTAACCAGCTGCAGTACTACAGTAACATTAACCAGCTGCAGCACTACAGCAACGTTGCCCGGCTGCAGCACTACAGCAACGTTGCCCGGCTGCAGCGCTACAGCAACGTTGCCCGGCTGCAGCGCTACAGCAACGTTGCCCGGCTGCAGCACTACAGCAACGTTGCCCGGCTGCAGCACTACAGCAACGTTGCCCGGCTGCAGCACTACAGCAACGTTGCCCGGCTGCAGCACTACAGCAACATTGCCCGGATGCAGCACTACAGCAACGTTGCCCGGCTGCAGCACGACAGCAACGTTGCCCGGCTGCAGCACGACATCAACGTTGCCCGGCTGCAGCACTACAATTGCCGCTACATTGTCCGGCTGCAGCACTACACCACTAGAGTAACGTTGCCCGGCTGCAGCACTACAGTAACATTACGTGGCTGCAGGACTACAGTAACATTAACCAGCTGCAGTACTACAGTAACATTAACCAGCTGCAGCACTACAGCAACATTATACGGCTGCAGCGCTACACCACTACAGCAACGTTGCCCGGCTGCAGCACGACAGCAACGTTGCCCGGCTGCAGCACGACATCAACGTTGCCCGGCTGCAGCACTACAATTGCCACTACATTGTCTGGCTGCAGCACTACAGCAACGTTGTCCGGTTGCAGCAGATTAAATAACATTATATAATCGTAATACATATAGAATTGTGAGAATCGCAATACATATCATCTCGGCGACTAAGTATCGTGATAATATCGTATCATGAGGTCCCTGACAATTCACAGCCCTACTATGTAGGGAATAACAGGCTGCCATCCCTACGGTGAAGCATGGTGGTGGCAGCATCATGCTGTGGGGATGTTTTCAGCGGCAGGGACTGGGAGACAAGTCAGGATTGAGGGAAAGACGAACAGAGCACAGTACAGCGACATCCTTGATGAAAACGTGCTCCAGAGCACTCAGGACCTCAGACTGGGGCAAAGGTTCACCTTCCAACAGGACAACAACCCTAGCACACAGCCAAGACAACACAGGAGTGGCTTCGGGACAAGTCTCTTAATGTCCTTGAGTGGCCCAGCCAGAGCCCGGACTTGAACCCAATCAAACATCTCTGAAGAGACCTGAAAATAGCTGTGCAGCCATACTCCCCATCCAACCTGACAGAGCTTGAGAAGAATGGGAAAAACTCTCGAAATACAGGTGCCAAGCTAGTAGTGTCATACCCAAGAAGACTTGAGGCTGTAATTGCTGCCAAAGATGCTTCAACAAAAGTACTGAGTAAAGGGTCTGAATAGTTATGTAAAATGTGTGTTTCTTATTTATAATAAATTAACAAACATTTATAAAAACCTGTTTTTGCTTTGTCATCATGGGGTATTGTGTGTAGATTTTTTTTAAATCCTCAAATCAATTTTAGAATAAGGCTGTAACCTAACAAAATGTGGAAAAAGTTAAGGGGTCTGAATACTTTCCAAAGGCACTGCACTGCATCAAACATGAAATAACAAAAGCACAGCGTATACAGGGCTCCTAAAATACACACACACTTGTGTTGCCGATACAAAACAGGCCTATTTATTTCATATAGTGATTAGTTCAGAACAAAGCTATGAGGGGATACTGAGATGTGACTGATGCATTAATGATGAATGTTTTATGAAGCATGCGGGTCAATCATTGAGCCGGCCGTTTCATCAGGCGCCAATGGAAAGTGGACAGGGGGCTGGGCGTGGTGCAGATGGCCTTCAACCTAATAAAGACAAAGTCATCACCTTGCTGCTCCAATATTTATCGCGAGAGGCCAGGGTGTAAATTGCTGCGCTGGCCACTTCACCGCTAGATGCCAGATATAAAGACAACGTTGCTAACGTTATAGGATAACTATTACAGTCCACTGGGAGCTGGGCTAGGCAGAGAGGATCGCATTGCAGGGGCACAGCTAAAAAGTGCAGCATACTCTGGCATGGTACAGTACTGAATTCAATTCACAATTGGCAATGGGTCTTGGGAAATGTAAAAAAAAAAAAACGAATACATTCTGACGCTTGGTATTTGAAACTGAAGCAAAATGTGTTAACCTTCAAAATATAGACAGGCCTAAATGCTGGTCACACATTTTCAAATCTGTTAAACAACATGAATTTCAGCAAATGGACACAACTGTTTTTGTGCATGAACTTATATAGGCTAATTTATGGACTGAGTAGCCCAGTGCAGTGCCCAGCTGTGACCGGTCCAGTCTGTGTGTGCCTGTGTCCTGCTGTGTTCCCGTCACCATCACAGTCTCCTCTCTGCTCCAGGAATCCCATACAGAACAATCAAAGGACAAGTGGCCTGAATCCAACAATACCAACCAGACCGTGCAACTGAACATCTATTCACTCTCATCCATTTACAGTGGCTACCGTATTGAGTTTGAATTGACCATACTCACGGCAAACAAGGCAGGCAAACATCTTGCCTAATACTAAAAGAAAAAAAATAGAACCTCTATTGATTAAGTCTAGAAGTGTGCCAGTCTCACACAAACGCTCAAATTCAACAGATCCTTCCTTGACAATGCATTATGTCCTTTAGGCTATGTTTTATTCAGCCTTAGGCTAATGTAGGTTCCATTGAGGTCCGAAGACTTAAAGAGATTGAACGGGATTTTAAGCACTTACAAAATTGTAACATATTGTACAAATTGGAATTCATGACATATCATACCAATTGGATGACGTACACAACTGTGCACAACTTTCGTGTTCCCGTTTTGGTTTGTGAGTGCTACTTTCAAAACAACTGGCTGAAATTATACAAAACCTTTAAGGCATCTTTAAAAGCCTTGAAAACACACAGGTGTTGTTAAAGTCAGATGAAGGTATCAAAGGGGCAATTTGAGTTAAGTGTTCCCCCAGTGTTCAGCGTTGGTAGTGTTCCCCCAGCGTTGGTAGTGTTCCCCCAGCGTTGGTAGTGTTCCCCCAGCGTTGGTAGTGTTCCCCCAGCGTTGGTAGTGTTCCCCCAGCGTTGGTAGTGTTCCCCCAGCGTTGGTAGTGTTCCCCCAGCGTTGGTAGTGTTCCCCCAGCGTTGGTAGTGTTCCCCCAGCGTTGGTAGTGTTCCCCCAGCGTTGGTAGTGTTCCCCCAGCGTTGGTAGTGTTCCCCCAGCATTGGTAGTGTTCCCCCAGCATTGGTAGTGTTCCCCCAGCATTGGTAGTGTTCCCCCAGCATTGGTAGTGTTCCCCCAGCATTGGTAGTGTTCCCCCAGCATTGGTAGTGTTCCCCCAGTGTTCCCCCAGTGTTCAGTGTTGGTAGTGTTCCCCCAGTGTTCAGTGTTGGTAGTGTTCCCCCAGTGTTCAGTGTTGGTAGTGTTCCCCCAGTGTTCAGTGTTGGTAGTGTTCCCCCAGTGTTCAGTGTTGGTAGTGTTCCCCCAGTGTTCAGTGTTGGTAGTGTTCCCCCAGTGTTCAGTGTTGGTAGTGTTCCCCCAGTGTTCAGTGTTGGTAGTGTTCCCCCAGTGTTCAGTGTTGGTAGTGTTCCCCCAGTGTTCAGTGTTGGTAGTGCTCCCCCAGTGTTCAGTGTTGGTAGTGCTCCCTCACCAGATCCTCAATGAACTCCTTGACTGCTGCCACCACCAGGATGAAGAGGAGCGGCACCAGAGTTGTCCAGCGACCCGTGGGCGACACATCCGGAATTTGCTGAAAGGAAAAGCACACGTCCCAGTTCAAAATGAAACATCACTGAATCACATAGGCTGCGTCACAAATGGAATTCTATTCCCTTTATAGTGCACAATTTTTTGACCAGGGCCTACAGGCTGATATTGAAATAAAAAATATTTAGATATCCCATGAGTATCTAGCGACAGACAAGTTTATCAACTTTCAAAGCAGAATTACTTTCCCCATTGTTCTTCAACTGCAGTGTATGATATACCATTTTCTAGTTATTCGTCTCTAATTTTAACAAATGTTTAAAAAAAATATATATAAAAAATAAAATAAAAATCAGGCCTCCCGAGTGGCGCAGCGGTCTAAGGCACTACAGACCTGGGTCCGATCCGGCTGCAAACGTCAGCTAGCTAGCTAACAGTAAGCTTTAACTTGGGGTCTTTTGTTTAGACATGTAGCTAGCTAGCTAAACAATTAACCATAATCCCAATCTCTAGAGTACTACCAATACAAACCGATTGTCATAGCTAGCTAAAGTGAACCAAATAGGTTCAATGTTAGCTAGCTAACATCAGGCTATAACTAGCAATGTGAAATGGAATTCTGAGATATTACTACACACAGATCATAAACGTAACGCTAGCTAGCGAGCCAGCCATCTAACGTCAGCTAGCTAGCTAACAGTAAGCTTTAACTTGCAATGAAAACTTGCACAAAATAAATGTATAATATCTGAAAATGTAGCTAGACTCTTTCCCGTATACATGGATGAACGCTCACGGCAGACTGCAACCCCTTTCATTAAATAAGACGTCCTGTGTCGTTTCCATTTTCTTTGTACAGCTCATTCTGGTTCACACTGACTGTGTACAATGCCATAAGAATCATCTTAAGCTTTAGCCCCCACCCAAATGCTGACCATTTCACTCACCCTAGCAGAGCCAGTTAGGCTGTTTTCATGTTATCCAGAGTTTGTGACTGTGCTACTGGCAACAATTTAATGATGCTTTTATGCCGACATTTACTGACACCGGCCATATTCAACGGGTGTTGAGCGTTCGTAAATTCATCAGTTATTCTGTGCTCTGGCACACTCAGATGAGAATGCTCTGAAACAGTTGTTGCAGTGACATTCTATTGGAATGGATACTTGCATAGTGGAGTCTTTTTTGTTAAGTTTTACTACCCAATATATTTTTTTAAAAGCAGCGTTAGACAGGATTCTCTACACATACTGACCAGCTCAAATAGACAGAAGTGTGCTATATGGCAGACCAATCCAAACTCATCTCTCGGCATGTCCAGCACACTCATCTCAGCCAATCATGGCTAGCGGGAAGGTTGCTGTGGCTAAACCAATTAGGCTCGTACTTTAACAATTTTATTAGTATTTACAGATGGCATACACGTTTGTTATTAAAGGCACATGAAAGTTCACATGTTCAAAAAGGCATTTCTGCAAAAAAACATTGACGTACAAACCGCTCTCCTGTGAAGTAATGACACACCTATACACCTAGTTTCCTGAAAGTCACATTTAGCGTCAAACGTTCTCATTAACGCTGTGTTAGTCAGCTCTCATTACCGTTGCATTAGTTAGTAGAATCCAGAGTGATAACAGATTGAGGTTTAAGTCTTGCCCTGAATCCATTGTCCTAATCGGCTCCGTGGAGCTTTGAACTTCTAGGAGAGTTGTTTTTTTAGATTCACACCAAGGTTCTGTGAGGTTAAGCGTAATCACTCTGAACTTTTAGTAGATTGTGGATTTCCTCTGGTCTATTATGCCACATTATAGAGAAATCAAAGTTAATCCGACAGTCACGTTCATTGGGGCACGCAAAGGAAAATGTTTTGATTAGTTTTGCAACAGAAAACTAAAATAAGCATTTCTTATTGGTAAAGTCCAGGTAGTCCCTCCATGTTTCGGTCCATTTTCATCCATTTGGTGCCTAATGAACACGTCCCTGATCTAACCACATAAATCCCAGGCTCCACCATCCAAATTAGAATATTTCCACGCTATCCATGTGAGCGCTGGTCTGTGTTAGGAATCTTTGTTTGTCCTCTGCTACAACTCATGTCTGGTAAACCACTGAAATATAGTTGTGGTGCCTCTCCACAGCAGCCTCTGCATTTTTAAAGCATCTGATGTTTGGAATGATGTGTGTTGAGGAAGAGGAAGTAAGACACTAATTTCCTTTAGAGAGGGAGACTCACGCTCCCACATGTATTTTTCAGTAGTGTGTGTATTCAGTTTGGGAATGCATGTGGGGTATTCAGTGTGTGTTTGAATATTAATGTGACCTTTACTACTGATGGCAAAGCTCTAGCAACCAATACAAATAATCTGTCTTACCTGCAGGAGAGCGATGAAGAGGAAGAAGGAGTTGGCAGCCCTTCTGAACTGAGAGTAGAGGAACCGAGGTAGGAAGGTCAGGACATTATACTTTGCAGTGCTGCAGGGCAGAGAAAATGACATGTAGGGAGATTGAGAGAGAGTGAGACAGAAAGAGAGAACACAAAGGCAGAGAGAAAGAGAAAACAGTTCAGTTCCATGAATCAGTTTCTTTCCACTAACAGACATCTTATACCAGTAAACACAATATACAGTACCAGTCAAAAGTTTGGACATACCTACTCATTCAAGGGGTTGTCTTTATTTTTTACTATTTTTCTACATTGAGAATAATAGTTAAGACATCAAAAGTATGAAATAACACATATGGAATCTTGTATGAACCCCAAAAAAAGAAGATTCTAGATTCTTCAAAGTAGCCACCCTGTGCCTTGATTACAGCTTTACACGCTCTTGGCATTTTCAATCAGCTTCACCTGGAATACTTTTCCAACAGTTGAAGGAGTTCCCGCATATGCTGAGCACTTGTTGGCTGCTTTTCCTTCACTCTGCGGTCCAACTCATCCCAAACCATCTCAATTGGGTTGAGGTCGGGTGATTGTGGAGGCCAGGTCACCTGATGCAGAACTCCATCACTCTCCTTCTTGGTCAAATTGCCCTTACACAGCCTGGAGGTGTGTTGGATCATTGTTCTGTTGAAAAACAAATGATAGTCCCACTAAGCTCAAAACAAAGAGGAGATGGCGTATCGCTTCAGATTCTAAATAAATCACTAAGTGTCACCAGATGTGTCTGTTACTTGAACTCTGTGAAGCAATTATTTGGGCTGCAATTTCTGACACTGGTACTTGAACTTATCCTCTGCTGCAGAGGTAACTCTGGGTCTTCCTTTCCTATGGCAGTCCTCATGAGAACCAGTTTCATCATAGCGCTTGATGGTTTTTGCGACTACACTTGAAGAAAGTTCTTGACATTTTTCCACATTGACTGACCATGTCTTAAAGTAATGATGGACTGTCATTTCTCTTTGCTTATTTGAGCTGTTCTTGCCATAATATGGACTTGGTCTTTTACCAAATAGGGCTCTTCTGTATACCACACCCCTACCTTGTCACAACACAACTGATTGGCTCAAACGCATTAAGAAGGAAAGAAATTCCACAAATTAACAAGGCACACCTGTTAATCGAAATGCATTCCAGGCGACTTTCTCATAAAACTGGTTTAGAGAATGCCAAGAGTGTTCAAAGCTGTCGTCAAGGCAAAGGGTGGCTACTTTCAAGAATCTCAAATTTGTTTAACACTTTTTTTGGTTACTACATTTATTTATTTATTTACTACATGTTTCCATATGTGTTATTTCATAGTTTTGATGTCTTCACTATTATTCTACAATGTACAAAATAGTACAAATAAAGAAAAACCCTTGAATAAGTAGGCATCCAAACTTTTGACTGGTACTGTCTTTTGACTGGTACTGTATATCTCCTGATACCCCATCCAGCCTGGAGTTGATAAATTTGACCCTCATCTCCACCCCCCGCAATCCACCATTCCTGGAAGCTGCTTCTCCTGAGTGGAGGGGGTGGCGGAGCTCTGAGCTGTGGTTGAACATGTACTGTGTGAGTGATGAATGGCAGGCCAGTCGACTAAATTACCATAAAGCATAACTAAGGGGAGCTCTCCTGGCAGACGTGAGCTATGGCAGAGAGGGGGTGCCTGGCAGAGCACCTCCGGCCCAGACAGAGCCTGATTTACAGCCGCATTAAGGGCCAGCCAGCCTGCCAGAGCACTTTGGGGGGAGATAAACGCTGTGATGTAGACCATGCCACCAGGCTACGACATGTTTGTCTGTTAGGGTAGGAAACACTACGGCTTTTTTTAAAAGCTGACAGAAAACCTCTGGAGACATGAACAGCATTTTACTTGTCTGTAAAGTAATGCCACTTCTATCACTAGGTAAACAGAACTGTCAATCCTAGCATACCTGCTGCCTGCGCACAGACCACTCATTCCTAAAAAAAAGTACTATGAAGTTTGTTATACATTGCGACTTAACAAGACATTTAGTAGAATGAACGCACATTTAGCTACCTTATCATAAAAAAACATAGCAGGACATCAAATCAGCAACATTTGTTGTTGTCAAGGAGGCAACATTACATGCCAGAGCAGAGAATTACATTGTCTGAAAAGGTACAGATGTGTCACTTTTTTTTTTTTATTGTCTAAAAAGTAATCAATTATGGACATGTTACTGAACTGTGTTCTGTCTTTAAAGGGTCGCGTTAGATATAATTCATTGCCTGGCCCTAGCTGTCATACATACGTAATAGGACTATTATTCTGCATTGTGAATTGACATGGAATTTTATGATTTATTTATTTTCATTTGAACAGAACCCCCCCCCCCCCCCCCCCCCCCACAAAAAAAGTTTTGTTTATAAAGTAACAGGGCTGACCGTAACAGGGCTGACCGTAAGGGGGCTGACGACCTCATCTTAAAAGTCAATAATCCCCTTGTGACAGGGGGAATGGAAGCTTGTTGTGTGCAACAGGGAGGGGCAACTGAATGCAAGGCAAGCTTCACCAAAGAAACTGACATTGTTAAAACATTTCTAGCCTGTCTGTCTATTGGTAACAGGGTTGAAGGGTTATGGTCGACTTACTCAGTTTTCCACCACAAAACACCAGAAACTGGCAACAACAAAAAATCCATGTGGTCTAGGCTATATTAAAGGGCACTTCATTTAATACTGTACATTTTTTCACACATGACGTTATCTACTGGTGTAGATACGGTAGCATAATGCAACGCCAGTCAAGCTTTTACACACACACACACACACACACACACACACACACACACACACACACACACACACACACACACACACACAGATGATATACTGTAAGCACAATCCATAATAGGCCTCCCTCCATAGACAAGGCACACAATCAGACAGACTGTGATAAATCAACAACAAGCAGAGACACACACACAGTAATACAAACAGACTGGGCGGGGATAGTACGCCAGTGAGCGTGGAGAGAGACTGGCAAACAGTCAATGATAAGAGATAGTGCTCCATTCATCTTTTCCCCGTCACATCCGTCTAGTGGGGCTCTGTCTGTGAGAGAGGCGGCTATCAGACAACAGCACAGCACACATGGCAGTAGATTGCTATACAATAGGACATAGTACCATAACATACCATCTTTGCAGAGCGATGTAATGGAAAACCTCATCAGAACACAGATCAAGCCTTGATTGAGTTTTTCTTGGAAATCTTTTTTTGTAAGTAACTTGTAAGTAAAACTTAAATGGTGGTTTGAACAAGATGACATGAAGGGGATCTGTGTCTGCACCACATGGTCTCTCTACTGGTGTCTACCAGAGCTCAGATCTAGGCCTTCTCCTGTTCTCTCTGTACACCAAGTCGCTCAGCAATGTAATATACTCACATGGTTTCTCCTACCATTGCTATGCTACGCAGATGATACTCAACTATTTTTCTCCATCCCCCCTCTGACACCCAGCCAAAAGTGTCTGAACAAAAGCTGACAAAAAAGGGTGGACACTCCACTGCTTCATGGCCAAGCGCTTTACTGGACCTGGCCTAGTCTACCTAATTTGAACCCCCTAGCACCATCCCAACATTTAGCCACGAGGACCATGTTTGGTCTTCACAGAAGTCCATAAGTCAGCATTGTTGTGCTGTGGAAATTATCAACTGGGGGAAAAAAAACTAAAAAAACATGGGATAGTCATACCTGCGGGAAAAAAATATTGGCTAGGCTTAGTTCCCTTGTCCTTTGTGTTACGTTGAGGAGTTGGCCAGGTGGCTTTGTGTTACGTTGAGGAGTTGGCCAGGTCGCTTAGGGAGTGCGGTCACCTCTGCACCACAGAATCCATGACCCGGTCTAGTTACCTCGTTTGAACCCCCGGGGGATGGTGTTAGCTGTTACACTAGGTAAAAATAATAACCAGTGTTTTGTTCTCGATTTAATATTTTGTTCCTTCAGCTACTTCCTTTTCTTTCCATCTTCCCTCTCTCCTCCTATCACTTTTTCTTTCCTTCCGTGTTTCTTTGGGGCAAAACTACGGCAAATGTCTACAATAAAAAAAGTGCTCCTTTACCACTCCTCTTCTTAATGGAGATTACTGCACCAGCTCTCCATTACCATTCCTCTTCTTAATGGAGATTACTGCACCAGCTCTCCATTACCACTCCTCTTCTTAATGGAGATTACTGCACCAGCTCTCCATTACCACTCCTCTTCTTAAATGGAGATTACTGCACCAGCTCTCCATTACCACTCCTCTTCTTCCATTAACACTCCTCTTCTTAAATGGAGATTACTGCACCAGCTCTCAATTCATTATCTACCCGTGGCCTCAGGACCGAGACCACTTCCTCCTCCTCTCATCTCTCCACTCAAAAAAGGAGTAAAAAATAAATAAACATTTTTACTCCAGGGTTACGTCTCAAATGGGACCCTATTCCCTATTTAGCGCACTACTTTTGGCCAAAGCCCTATGGCTCAATGGCCAAGAGCCCATGAAGACATTTGCAGCAATTTTGGGGACAGTCGAGAGAAGATGATCGACATTACATTACCTGACTTGGCATAAAAGGATGACGTCACCGTTATAGCTTCAAATCTGACCATGTCAAGTTAAATGTTGTGTGCAAACACAATTGCACAAAAGCACTTAACCTTGAAATTAAAAAGCAGAAAGACAGGTTTCCCTTAACTGGTCATTTACAAATGAGAGCACGAAATCTGTTTGTGAGTGTGTCCGTGTGTGTGTGTCTCTCTCTCCATGTGTAGGGCTGTTGCGGTGACCGTATAACCACCACACCGGCGGTCACGAGTCAAATTCCACGTGACCGTTTAGTCACGGTAATTAGGCTTCTCCAAGCTCGGATGCTGCTGATAGTCATTAGTCAAATTTGCTAACTGCCTGGTACTCAGCACTATATTATCCATGATCAATGCAAATGTGTTCAAAAATCAAATCTAACACTTAATGAGAGCCCATGAGCTCAAGTTGTGCAACATTTCTATCGGCTATGCAATTGCGCGACACATTTGTAGAACTACTAAAGTATTTTGTTCTTGTTGTATTTTACCCCCTTCTCCCCAATTTTGTGATATCCCATTGCGATTCAATTATGATCTTCTCTCATCACTGCAACTCCCCAACTGGCTCGGGTGAGGCGATTGACGAGTCATGCGTCCTTCGAAACATCACCCTCCAAACTACGCTCCATTACACCCACCTGCTTAACCTGGAAGCCAGCCGTACCAATGTGTCGGGGGAAACACCGCTCAACTGATGACCGAAGTCAGCCTGCAGGCGCCTGCCCGCCACAAGGAGTCGCTAGAGAACGATGAGCCAAGTAAAGCCCCCCGGTTAAACCCTGACACAGCAGGTCTGTAGTGACGCCTCAAGCACTGCAGTGCCTTAGACCACTGCACCACTCGGGAGAACCCAGAACAACTAAAAGGTACATTAATAACTCTAAATTAAGCATGTGTGCCCATGTGTGCGTACATGTATTCTTTCATGTGTGTATGCGCGTAACCCCTTGTGCCAAATTCCCTGCATGGATCCACCATGTCAGCTTTTCACAGAACACACAATGAACAGCAGCTTGCCCTGCCTGACTCTCTGGTTTGCCCTGGTGGAAGTCATGCACATCCCACCACCGACTCCCATGTCACATTACATTAGCACAAGATCTGGTCTAACAAGTAATGCAGCTGAATAAACAGTTTCCATCACTCACATGACCAGCAGGCTGTGTACCAAATTGCACCCTATTCCCTATATCGTGCACTCCTTTTGACCAGGGCCCATTTGTGTTTGTGTAATAAGATTCCATTTGGGACAAGAGCACCAGTGGGGCAACGGATCATTATGGAGATGCTGGTAGTGATAGTGGTGGAGAGGTGCGGTGTATGGAGAAATGGAGTAACACACAAGTAAACATTTTAATTTAAACAGAACGTGTGAAAGTGAGTCCCTGAGCCCTATACTACAAATCAGGTTTGAAGAGGTACAGTCGAAGTTTACAAAACTCATTTTTCAACCACTCAACAAATTTCTTGTTAACAAACTATAGTTTTGACAAGTCGGTTAGTACATCTACTTTGTGCATGAAACAAGTAATTTTCCCAACAATTGTTTAGACAGATTATTTAACTTATATTTCACTGTATCACAATTCCAGTGGGTCAGAAGTTTACATCCACTAAGTTGACTGTGCCTTTAAACAGCTTGGAAAATTCCAGAAAAATATGTCATGGCTTTAGAAGCTACTGATAGGCTAATTCACATCATTTGAGTCAATTGGAGGTGTACCTGTGGATGTATTTCAAGGCCTACCTTCAAACTCAGTGCCTCTTTGCTTGACATCATGGGAAAATCAAAAGAAATCAGCCAAGACCTCAGAAAAGAAATTGTAGACCTCAACAAGTCTGGTTCATCCTTGGGAGCAATTTCCAAACGCCTTAAGGTACCACGTTCATCTGTACAAACAATAGTACGGAAGTATAAACACCATGGGACCACGCAGCCGTCATACTGCTCAGGAAAGTGACGCTTTCTGTCTCCTAGAGATGAACATACTTTGGTGCGAAAAGTGCAAATCAATCCCAGAACAGCAGCAAAGGACCTTGTGAACATGCTGGAGGAAACTATACAAAAGTATCTATATCCACAGAAAAATGAGTCCAATATCAACATAACCTGAAAGACCGCTCAGCAAGGAAGAAGCCACTGCTCCAAAACCGCCATAAAAAAAGCCAACTGCACATGGGTACAAAGATTGTGCATTTGGAGAAATGTCTGATAAAACAAAAATAAAACTGTTTGGCCATAATGACCGTCGTTATGTTTGGAGGAAAAAGGGAGAGGCTTGCAAGCCGAAGAACACCATCCCAACCGTGAAGAACGGGGGTGGCAGCATTGTGTTGTGGGGGTGCTTTGCTGCAGGAGGGACTGGTGCACTTCACAAAATAGATGGCATCATGAGGTGGGAACATTATCTGGATATATTGAAGCAAGTTAAAGTTAAAGCTTGGTCGCAAATGGGTCTTCCAAATGGACAATGACCCCAAGCATACTTCCAAAGTTGTGGAAAAATGGCTTAAGGACAACAAAGTCAAGGTATTGGAGTGGCCATGACAAAGCCCTGACCTCAATCCTATAGAAAATGTGTGGGCATAACAGAAAAAGTGTGTGCAAGCAAGGAGGCCTACAAACCTGACTCAGTTACACCAGCTCTGTCAGGAGGAATGGGCCAAAATTCACCCAACTTATTGTGGGAAGCTTGTGGAAGGCTACCCAAAACGTTTGACCCAAGTTAAACAATTTAAAGGCAATGCTACCAAATACTAATTGAGTGTATGTAAACTTCCGACTTCAACTGGAACTTTGGTAAACTCGGTATAACCGGTCATAAGAAAGTGGCTAAAAAGTAAATTTCTACGGCAACAAATCTTTCAGAACTAACCTACTCCGGGTCAGGCTAACTCCACTTACCCGGAATGAAATGACTGATCCGCGAGATGAGGACCAATGAAATCAGATTCCATCCCTCTCACAAAGATTGCGTCATTATCCCCTTCATTTGGGTAAGATGACTGATTAAATATTTTATTAATCAAATGTGTTAAAAATAGTAATATTCCCAGAAGGCACTGCAGTGCTTGAGGTGTCACTACAGATCTGGGTGTGATCCCGGGCTGTGTTGCAGCCGGCCACGCCCGGGAGACCCATGAGGCGATGCCTCAATTGGCCCAGCGTCTTCCGGGTTAGGGGAGGGTTTGGCCGGCTGGGATGTCCTTAGCAACTCCTGTGGCGGACCGGGCGCATGCACGCTGACACGGTCGTCAGTTGTACAGTGTTTCCTCCGACACATTGGTGCGGCTGGCTTCCGGGTTAACCTGTTTGGGCTGCAGGGGCAGTATTGAGTAGCCGGATAAAAGGTGCCCATTTCAAACGGCCTCGTACTCAATTCTTGCTCGTACAATATGCATATTATTATTACTATTGGATAGAAAACACTCTCTAGTTTCTAAAACCGTTTGAATTATATCTGTGAGTAAAACAGAACTCCTTTTGCAGCAAACTTCCTGACAGGAAGTGGAAAATCTGCAATCGATGCTCTGTTCTAGGGCCTGCCTATTAATGTCCTTGATATGTATTAGTATAGATGCACTTCATACGTCTTCCACTAGATGTCGACAGGCAGTGAGAGAAGAAATGGAGTGAATAACTTGATCTGGGGTCAAACAAAAGCTCTTTGTATGACGTGTCACCAGTTTCCTGTTTTCTGGAGAGCGCGTGAAGGGACCTGGTTTTGCCTTCTGTACAGCTGTCGTTATAGACGACTAATATCTCCGGCTTTGATTTTATTTGATACATGTGACAATATCATCGTAAAGTATGTTTTTTCAATATAGTTTTATTAGATTATTGAAATTTTTTCGGGACGTTAGGTGTGTTGCGTTGTGTGCCTTTGTTCAGGAAGGAGAGCTTCGAGCCACTTTGCTAGCTTTCCGTGCTAATTGACCGGAGAAGAGGACATTCTAAATCCAAACAACGATTGTTCCCGACAAAGGACCGCTTGTACAACATTCTGATGAAAGATCGTCAAAAGTAGGACCCATTTAATGATGCTATTTCATGCATCTGTCGAACATGTGAAATAGTCGTTTGCGCCCAGATTTTGGGTACTCTCTCGCTATACCTAAGCTGGATGTTGTAATGAAGTTATTTTTAGAATTCTAACACAGCGATTGCATTAAGAACTAGTGTATCTATCATTTCCTATACAACATGTATTTTTTAGTAACGTTTATGTTAGTTATTTGGTCAGAATAGTTGAGTGCCATAAAAATATCCGCACATTCTGGGAAAAAGATGCTACGTTAGCACAATGTATAACCACTGATTTCAGCTCTAAATATGCACATTTTCAAACAAAACATAAGTGTACGTATAACCTGATGTTATAGGACTGTCATCTGATGAAGCTTATCAAGGTTAGTCAAAAATTATAGATCTTTTGCTGGTTTATTCGCTATCACTAACGTGCCTATTGCTATCGCTAACGTGCCTTGATGAATGAATGCGGTAGTGTGGTAGGCTATTGTAGTAAGCTAATATAATGCTATATTGTGTTTTCGCTGTAAAACACTTAAATCAGAAATATTGGCTGGATTCACAAGATGTTTGTCTTTAATTTGCTATACACCATCGATTTTTCAGAAATGTTTTATGATGAGTATTTAGGTATTTGACGTTGGTGTCTGTAATTACTCTGGCTGCTTCGGTCCTATTTGTGACGGTAGCTGTGATGGTAGCTGCAATGTAAAACTAATATATACCTCAAATATGCACATTTTTCGAACAAAACATAGATTTATTGTATAACATGTTATAAGACTGTCATCTGATGAAGTTGTTTCTTGGTTAGTTTGGTTGGTTCTTGGTTAGTTAGGTTGGCTTTGTGCATGCTACCTGTGCTGTGAAAAATGTCTGTCCTTTTTTGTATTTGGTGGTGCGCTAACATAAATATATGTGGTGTTTTCGCTGTAAAACATTTTAAAAATCGGACATGTTGGCTGGATTCACAAGATGTTTATCTTTCATTTGCTGTATTGGACTTGTTAAGAGAGTTTTAAAATACCTATCACATCACACATTTAGCAATGACGGGATGCATTTGAAAGTTATGTAGAGTAAAACTATTGAATGACAAAATGATTTTATTGATAGGAGTGGGGGAAAAAGGTGTTTGTGCTGTTCTACACCAAAGCAAAGGCGGCATTAACGATACAAAAAAAAACTCACTTCTAAAAGCCTATTTTACACAATATCCTACTGAATTTGCAAGAATTTTGATTTCAGGAAAACATTTAAAATGTTGCACTGACTCGCCCATGGATTGATGTTTCAGCTTTGTCTCAATCAAGAGTTTGGCGATCGACTAGCAGTTACAAGCCTGATAGGCTGTTTCTCATTTGCCTGCCGCTAACTCTGAGTAAATCGTAGTATACCCCTCTGGTCCCAGATCTGTTTGTGCAGTATAGACAACACCTATATAACCGTTGCCATGCCAAACACAATGGCCATAGGAGTTGGCAAGACAGCAAAACCAGATCTGGGACCAGAGTCTAAAGGTGACTCTCTGGGTGACTTTTTATGGGCAGCAACATACAGTGTTCAAGGATCAGATGGAACCAAATCACAAGAATTGGAGATCCAACATAGCAGCGGATAAAAAGAGTATTCCAAAAATGAACATTTTTGGGCCCAGCATGACTTGCTTGGTTACTCTATGCTAAGATGCTGAACATTGACTCGTTGTCATTTCATTGTGTCCATATGGTCCTTCATTTTGTGTTTCATCTCATTCTAGTGGTTGGCTGTATGCTGCTGAGGCGCTATGTTTTTCCTGTGGCGGTGGATCGGTGTGTCTGTGTGTGCGATGCAGACATCTCCAGCCGCTCATGCAGCAGGAATGCTAACGCTAATATTCCCTGACAGAGGATGGTCAGCCCAGACCTGACCTTTCAATGCAACACGGCTCCACAAGGAACGGAGGAGGGAAACGCCAGCAAGCTAACTAAGGTGAGTCCCAAATGGAGCCCTATTCCTTATATAGTGCACTACCTTTAACCATCTAGTGCACTATATAGAGTATAAGGTGCCATTTGGGGTGTAGCCCTAGTGAGGTAGAGTTTCTGGACGAATCCGCAACGAGAGCCCTTAGTGGTTGTAAAAGGGCTGCAGTGAGTCAGAGAGGGATGGGGGGGGGGGGGGGGGGGGGGGGGGGGGGTCGAGTCGGTCTGTAATGTATAGTAGCCTACAGTGGGAGTGTACGCAGCCTACAGTGGAATAGTGTATGTCGTCCTAGTAGTACTATTGATGAAACATGACTCAACGAACGACACTGGTCTGTTGTGTGTCTGTGGGGTTAAAAAGGTCAGATATGCCGGGGGCTGGTATGGGGAAAAAATGCTTACCTCTGGGTCACCGTTGCCAGTTCCCAAATAGTTGAGATCCTCACGCCAGCACATACCTTATTATCTTCAGATGTCACAGAATGATCAGCTATTCATAATTCTCTTCTTCTTGTCAAATAGACAATGACCTTTTCAAACTGGAAGAGTTGCACCTTGTCCATTTGTCATGTTGCCTATGCCTCCCGCCAAGACAGGCAGGCACGTGTAGGAGCTGTACATTTCTATCAGGGTTTAGAAGCTGCCTGCATGTCCTCCTGCTACCCCCACTATAGATCATCCCGAGCCCATATTTCAACTCAGGCACATCGACATACGTCCATGTCTTGAACTTTGCTCCTCATCAACAATTCCTCTGCTTTGACAAAGGCAACACTGTTGTTGTTGGGAGTCCGCTCCCCTTTCCTTCCCAGCAGGTGTCAGAGGGCAAAGCGGGCCAGGTGGGAAGGGGGAAAGGGAGAGAGAGAGAGAGAAAGGGAGAGAGAGAGAGAGAGAAAGGGAGAAAGCGAGAGCGAAAGCGAGCGCGAGAGAAAGAAAGCAAGAGAGAGAGAGAGAGAGAAAGCGAGAGAGAGAGAGAAAAAGCGAGAGAGAAAGCGAGAGAAAATGCGAGAGAAAAAGCGAGAGAAAAAGCCAGAGAGAGAGAGAAAAAGCAAGAGAGAGAGAAAGCGAGAGAGAGAGAGAGAAAAAAAGCGAGAGAGAAAGCGAGAGAGAAAGCGAGAGAGAAAGCGAGAGAGAAAGCGAGAGAGAAAGCGAGAGAGAAAGCGAGAGAGAAAGCGAGAGAGAAAGCGAGAGAAAGCGAGAGAGAGAAAGCGAGGGAGAGAGAGAGAGAGAGAAAGCGAGAGAGAAAGCG
Organism: Salvelinus fontinalis; assembly: GCF_029448725.1. Classification (NCBI taxonomy): domain Eukaryota; kingdom Metazoa; phylum Chordata; class Actinopteri; order Salmoniformes; family Salmonidae; genus Salvelinus; species Salvelinus fontinalis. The sequence continues at coordinate 55,832,755 of NC_074670.1, read as the reverse complement.
AGAGAGAAAGCGAGAGAGAAAGCGAGAGAGAAAGCGAGAGAGAAAGCGAGAGAGAAAGCGAGAGAGAAAGCGAGAGAG